>NC_048408.1:18961926-19011326 GCF_013103735.1 Etheostoma cragini
TGGCTGCTTAGAAATTAAGTGTTAACGAGCAGTTGGACAGGTGTACCTAATAAAGTGGCCGGTGAGTGTATACCTCTGCAGATCTAAGTTTTAGGTACATTAGTTTATATTTTGTTTAAAAAGTCAGTCATTGGTTCCATTTGCCATTTGTGACTGGGTTCTGACTCAACAACACAACTCAGATATGAGATCAACTTGAAATCTAACCAATATCACATTTGAATACCTAACCTTAACAAATCAAGAATTCGGTCATCTTTTTCAGCAGTTTTTGTTGTTCGGCCAGACCTCTTGAGATGCCATGGTAACACCGTGGCTAGCTCTAACAAATCACACAGACTTCCATCTGGACAACCTTCAAGTCAGGAACTCCTACTGAAGGACCCTAGCCACACAACCAAACACACACACACACACTGAATACACACTTTCTTTCTTTGGACGCCCGCGCATAGTCCTGAAGCTTGGGCTTACATCTTTAAAACTCATGAACAATACGGGCCTGATTAAATCCAGAATGGATTCAGGAAGTAGTGAAACCATTTGAAAGCGCGAGGAGTGCTTTCACACAGCCCTCTCCCTCAAACACCACCACTCGTGTCTGTGCGTTGGCAGCCTCTGCCTTTTGAAGTTGTTAACTGCTCTGATGTCAATTCTTCAGAACCTGTCACTTTTTTCATTTTGTGTAATTTATTTTATAACACAAAACATATTGGGAGGTCTTTATGTTAAAAAAAAAACTCCATCAGATCTTAGTAATGGAAGATAGCAGCCTAATACAAAACAGAAATTAACTTTATTGACTTCATCTCCTCTCTCATTTCTTCTCTTTCTTTGTCTCTCAGAAATCATTGACGACCTCGCACATCTTGTGGACAAGACAGACGACCGGATTCGTAACGAGACACGAAGGGTGAAGCTGGTGGAGACAAAGTCGGCCTCCTGCGGTGGGCCTTCCTTGTGTCCCTTTACTGTGGAGCATCTTGGTCTAGTATCATGGACCAAAGCAAGCCTGATATCTGATCTGTGTCCTTGAAAACAAATCACAATTAATCTGTTTATTTATATAACAATCTGTTTATTTATATAGAAAAAAATGTAACCTGACATACAGGGCCCATCATGTAGCAACAGAAAATGAACATATTTACCATTAAGGAAATAAGCAATGTTAGTGCTATTGCTGCCTGGCCTTCAGCTCCAGATAGAATGCTGCTTAGTGGCGCAGAATATACAGTATGAATCTGATGGGGACAAGCTCTGTTGGCACAGAGGATGTGGGTGGGTGAATTGGTGGGGGGACGGGTTCTGTCCGTCACTTGAGAGACAGTATGACAGGCAGTGTCCTGGGGGGCCTCTCATACTAGTCCCTCAAGGAATTCTGAAACTGGTACTGAAGGTTGCAAATCTGGCCTGAACGGCACGCACAGGAGACATCAGTTGTTCAAAAGCGTAGTTTTACACTTCAAGTCTGTTTTCTATTATCTTCTGTTTTACGTGAGTAACAACAGTAATTGTGTGTTGGGGTCTGAGCGCTGCCAAAATACGACACTCAATATCGTGCCTGAAAGCCTCCTGTGTAGACATGGCGTGAATCATCAGCCTCTGATGTCTACACATTAGATTTTGGTGAGTTGAGTTGTTCACTGAGAGCCTTTGTGAATGCACGGCCCTCCCTTGCTATTACCACAGGTGTTGTTTAACTTTTGTTTTGCCATTCACAAAATACCAGACTTTGGTATTTTCCTCAATAGTAATGCTTTTCAGAGGAAACAGCTGCCATGAGAGGTGTGTTAGCTGGCTAAAGCCAATCCATGGAAAGCATCAGCCAGTCTCAGTTTGCCCATGGAAACACCAGACGGCATCACCATGGCAAAGGCTACATTGTTGTGCCAGGAGATCTGGCTAACAGGCGGTCACATACAGAAGCAGAGCAGGCGGCAGGAAGGTCAGCACTCGGAATGCCTTGTTCTGTTGGTCGTATCCCCATGGCGCCCAAGCGTGAGTTTGTTTGAAGATCCCAGAGCTTATATTATGTTAGAATCATGACTTTTTCTTCTCTTTTTTATTTTCTTAACTAATTATTTTGCCATCCCAACCTCAGTTCTAAGCTGAAGAATATTCATTGGGCATGCTTGTGTATGTGTTGGCCATGTATCTATGGATTTATTGTGTATAGTTTTTGAAGTGTGTGTGTGTGTGTGTGTGTGTGTGTGTGTGTGTGTGTGTGTGTGTGTGTGTGTGTGTGTGTGTCAGACCTCTGTTAATGGAAAATTCCCCCATGGTCTTCTTCACTCTCACCTCAATGCTCTCTTTTTTTCCATTCCTCTCTGTCATCCCCTGTTCATCTCCTCAGTTGTTTGACACTCGTCTTTGTGTCAAGCAGAGAAAGAATTGAAAATACTACATGCCACAAATTGTTTGAAGGGCTTTCCCTCTTTCTCCATGGCAGTTTGTTTATAATTCCTTAGCTTTAAGGCTTTATTTATTTTTGAAACCACCTCTCATCCAAAGCCGGCATTTGGTGTTATGTCTCAGCCGAGGCCTTGTAAAGCTAGAAACGTCTGGCTTTGACAGGCGGGCGCATACTTGACATAACTAGTTGTACTTGCCTCATTGAGGCATCTTAGTTTTTACGGACCAAAGTTGTTCTAAAAGATGGTAACTTACCCAGAAATTTGTAAAATGTTCTTCACTGTAGGATTATCAATTTAAATCATCAGACATGTACGTGTTGACATAGTTTTGTGTTTACATGTTTGCACCATATATCTCCAAAAAACAGTTGAAAGCTGGAGAAGACTAAGCTATGGGAAGGGTCATCTCACCTAAATGGAAGGACCCACATATTGCTCAACCAAGGTTCTTGTGGCATACTGTGCATAACTGGTGCCTGTAGTGTTGTGAAACAGTCACTGTGTTGAAACATACTGGGATTTTCGACAGCACGGGTAAATGGAAACATCTATCTCCTCAATGTACACAAGACTTAGACTTGATTAAACTGCATTAAAGCATGATTTTCCAAGTTGAAATACCTCATAATTTTATTATCTCCAGTAGTTACAATGCAGACCAATTAAAATAAAAAGGTGCAACATGAATCAAAAAAATAAATGTGTATTTTTAAGCTACCAATGACAGGTCTTTTTTTCTTCTCTTTTTGCTTTCAATTGCTGAGTGTAAAGACCATTTCAAGCTATATATATATATATATATATATATATATATATATATATATATATATATATATATATATATATATATATATATATATATATATAAATAAAAGTTTCTATTGGACATAGTTACCAACCCTGCCTTTAAAACGATCCCTTGGAAATGCCTGGTCCGATTCTTAGTCTTGTTGACTTAAATCAAATTTTTACTCATTTCAATCATATTTTGAGACATTGTAGACAGTTTCATTAAACACTAAATAAAATACTTCTGTGAAGTTTTTTTTTTTTAACTGAAAATAGGGATTTAAACATGATCATTAGTGTGTAAACTTGGATTTCGATTGACAATGGTAGCAAGATTTTCAAACAACACCCATCCTTCTTTTTAAACCGCTGGTCCAATGTTGTCACTACCACTTGTTTTAGATGATGTTGGTGGGAATTGAGGAAGAGAAGCTTTGAGTCTGGTTGGATTAATGTGGCGGATTAGTCTACAGGACCAAAGGGTCTCTTGGAGAGTAGTGTGAGTTCCCCAGAGCTTAGTTCTCCCGATCAGGCAACATCAGTGCTTCAGCAACCCTTCTCAACAGAGTTAATCCTCAGTTTGTTCAGGGCCACATCTGCAACCCTGTGAATCCTGCAGGTGGCTCGCATCTCAAGGAGGTCTGTACTGTTTGGACTAGAGGGGATGTCTAAAGAGACTGTTCTGGAGGGGCAGCATTTGACAGTGTAGGAAGAGGAGCATGTTGGGCGAGTACCTATACATAGAGTCTGTAGTTGTGAGTCAGGAGTTGTCAAGGAAACTTTAATTTTGCCCGATAGGGAAGTAGAGTTTCAAACTTATGCATTCTTTAAATCAGTTTTGATCTTTCATTTCAGTTCTTGTTCCTTACATGGTATACTGTTGGAAACCTATTTAATATTTTTCACAAGTTTGATGAAAGGATTGCTTAAAGTTAAACATCCTGCTAAGGATGGTTCCACATCTGAGATTCTGCTTGGTGTCAATTACACTTACCTCCAGAAACCCTTGTCACGTCTATGCGTATGATTTAGTTTAGGAACATTTGTATAGAAGTATGTTTGTATTACGTTCATTGTGTCTATATTTTATTGTCTTCCTTTTCTTTTAATAAAATAATATAACTTTGTACAACACATTGTTCAGCCTAGGTTTAAATGTGTTCTAAATAAATTGACTTGACTTAATTTTTAATCTCATGTAGATTACCTCAACAAGGTAATTTATTGGCGGACTAGTGCAGTAATTTGCATGGCTGCTGGAGAATATTTTAAAATGATCAAAGAATCTTTTTTATCGTCTTTATGGTAATTTCAAGGTCAGTTTGCCTGTCTGTCTTCCACTTGGTCCAGACTGCATCTGGACCATCTCTCAACAACTATTGAATGGCTGTTCATGAAATTTTATTCAGATATTCATAATGCCCAGAGGATGAATATTAATTACTTTTGTGATCTCCTGTCTTTTTCTTTTGCACCACCATTTGGTCAAAGTTGCCCTGTGAAATATCTTAAAGTTTACAAGATGGATTTGCACAAACTGGTGGTTCAGAAATTCATAGTTCCCAAAGGATAAATCCTACTGATTCTGGTGACCCCCTGGCTCTGTCTCTAGCGGCACCATGAGGTCGAACAATTAGTGGTTTTAAATAAGGAACAGACATTCATTTCGCCCTTAGTATAAAGTGTGATCACCTGGTGATCCCCTGACTTTTTATCTAGCGCCATCATCAGGTCAAAATTTCAAACAAAAAAACAAAAAAAAACATTCAATCAGTCTCAGCGGTACTTTAGTTTAGTCTTGATTAGCAAATCTTACCATTCTTACATGATAATCTAAGATGGTGACCACGATAAACGTCATATCAGCTTAACATCAGTGTTGGCATTGTTATTGTGACGGTGTTATCATGCTGTTGTTAGCATAAAGCCCAACTGGAGCGTTACAGAGCAGGTAGCTTGGCTTTAGCCCCTAAGTCTCGTTGGGTTCATACTGCTGCTCACACTATGTTTGCTGTTGTATTAGAAATAATAAAGTAATGCATACGTTTAACATGTGTATGTAATACTTAAATGTTTTGTACTTAAAAATTATGACTAACCTTGTTAACATAAAAGTTGCCCTTTTTTCTTTTAAAGGTCATCTGCGCCTTTTGTGGTGAGAAAAGATCTTTGAACCATAAGCAAAGGGCCAGAGGGAGTAGTGAGGGAGGTGTGGGGGTTGTCCCAGTATGTCCAAGGCTTTCACCAATTACTCCTTTTTCTCTGTGATTTGTCTTACTGATACGTCTGAAAATTGCTCAGATGGGATGAACCCAGACTCTGGCATCCAAAGCTCCTGGGTGGTCAGTCTATCAGCAGACACCAACTATCTCCCTCAGCATCAGTGTCACACCAGAGCCCTAATCTATTTGGCAAGCAAACGCCATTGTTGTCATTAGTCTCTGGAGGGCCTCTTGGGGGTCAGGAGTAGCTTGTTTGGTTACTGAGGCAGACAGAGCTGGCCCTAGAGGAACATGAGGGTGAGGGTCAGTGTGGGTGTCTAATGTGGCTTCATGACTGACTGTTATATGACATTAGAGTGTGTGAGAGCCTTGCTCGACATTAACATATGCGTATGTTATACAGCCCAGTCTTTATTGCCATTGTTGCTATGGTGTTATCACATGAAGTTGCTGACAGATGTTGGGCCAGGCTGAATGAAATTGATGTCTGAATCTAATGTGGACTGGGTGCGTCGTCGGTATTGTTTACACCCAAACAATGAGAATTGCTGGGAGTGTGTGTGTGTGTGTCTGTGTGTGTGTGTGTGTGTGTGTGTGTGAAATGCCTTAAACATGAGGCATTAACAACTTTTCATCACAAAATCTTTTTGAACGTATAGAATATTATGCTTGCATGTGTAAGTTATCATTTGGTATAAAGGCAAATATGGGGCAAAACATGAGAGCGCGCAGATGCGATGTGAGCACTTGTAGAATATGATTTGAGAGCTTGTACTCGTATTTTTTCTCTCTCACTTTAATCACTTTTCCAGTAGAACCACAACTCAGTGATTTATAACCTCTCGAATCTGTCGCTGCAATGTGCTCTCTCGCATCACACAGCAGCGAGTCTGCGTCCTCGACTTTTGCAACACTTCTTGCGATAATACGTTTGGTGCAAAACTAATTTGTACCTTTTGGACTTGTTCTGTTGCTCTCTGAGCCAACAGGACGGCCGGGGATAGCAGGGTTTCTATCACCAGATGAGGGACAACTCTGTCCGGCTTATTTATAAAGCATGAACGCTAGCGTTAGCTAACTAGCAGCCTCTCCGCTTCTAAATATTGTAAATGCCTTTTAATTATCTCAACACTTTTAACAGTCAAACTGAAACACTGGGGGTGAGCTACAGGTCCTGCAGCCGCAGACGGACCGCCATCAGTGGGGCTCGGCCAGTGTGGAAACATTGCTGGAAAGCTTTGCTGCCGACCTTGACCCAATCTGATCGGAGCTCCAGCGGGACACGGAGAGCTCCAGACCCGGTAGCAGCGGCACGTCCCCCCCCGGAGCCCACCGCCAGTTTTGGTGGAATAGCAAGCTAGCGTTAGCAAACTAACCAATCAGCATGCATATCGCTCATATTCAGTGTTCAGTGCTCAGCCTCTCTGTCCTGATAAACATATTTTGATTTAAAAGGTCCTGTGTAGAACAGTGATATCTTGCAGCTTGCATGTCCCATGGACCTATGCATGGACACCTTAGCCTCAGAATAGAAACACACTGGGTTCATATAATTTAACAATATGCAGACAAAGAGACTATTAGCCATAAATACCTAAAAGAAACAAAAGAATGACACAAGGAGTCAAAGACATCTGGATCCCTTACAGGCATACTCCGTATCCTGGCAAGGGAACCAGCATCAGCTTTACATTTCATCAGACCACCACACTACCACTACCACCGCAAGCAATTAGTTCAGCATGGCTTATATCTTGCCTCGTCTCTTTCCCTGTGGGAAAGACAACCAATTAGGCCGTGCAGGGGAACGCAGGAGGAGAGAGCCAAAAAATGAGAGAAATGTTAACCCAAAGTGAAAGGCTGGGGAAAATACCAGCCGCATGCTAAATAACAATGGACAGCTTGAGTCAGTAAGGGGACTGTCAGACCGGCCAGAGATGCAGTTGTTTGAAATCTTTACTCCTGTGCCACTCTAGAAGGAACGAGACGGGGGAAATAGTGGCTGACCGCACCCTTGGAGAATGTTCTCCATACCTTATGTGTGTGGTATAGATCACAGAATAAATATATATTATACTGAGTGATAGACCACCACATCCTATTCAAATGTTTATGATGCACATGATATAAGCCTCCCACCACCACTTCTCTCTTACAGTATATCCCCTAAAATACTTTGTACCAGCTTTGCTGTATGTATATATATATATATATATATATATATATATATATCTTTAAACTTCTAATTCTGTTATGATAGACCAACAATTTTCTCAGGTTGAGTTTCCATAGCAACTATTGTTTTGCATTGAGTTATTGTCCAACCAATACTGGATATTTTAGGCCAATACAGACGTTGATATTTAGGAGTTGAAAAACATCTGGTTTTAATATATCAGCTGATATAAATTTCCTTGAGGAAAAACATTTTTGAAAAGGATGCCTTAAATTTGGTGATTGTTCCAAGATATGGACTGAGCCAATGCTTTACAAACTTATAAAAAGTCATTAGTGCCCTCTTTTGAAAACACTAGTCTAAATCTTTGGCATTTCTGTTCCACAATTACTTGTGGCTACTGTGATACTGAAATATCTGCAAAAAAATTATATTGGCCAAAATACTGTCCGTACGATTTATCGGTTAGACTCTAGCTTCACGTCACCAAGCTGGTAAGATTCATTCCAATGTGATTAAGTTCCTAAAAGATGTTGATCTTTTTACGAAGAATGAGAACTCCACCTGTAGTGCATTTTACAACAGAAAGGATTTTTTTTTTCCTTGGGTGGTGACTATAATAAAAAGTGTAATATTTTCAGGTCCTGCGGGTAACGCACTTTGATGAAGTGTGAGTGAGCTTTTGCACATTTTTTTCTGCTTCCATGGTATCAGTGAAAAACAATGATTATCCTCTCAAAGCAGAATCAGAAACATATGCCTATCACAGTGTGCAATCTGTGGCAATAAAGCTTTTGTAGCTGTTGAACGCATGTAAATTGCATTAAGTCATCAAAAGAAAAATGGTGATGTGCTTTGAGGGCATAAGCACTTGGGACTTACATTAGATCAAGGATTGTGAAAATTAGTGGTGAGGTATGCAGGCTTCTTACCTCTTCCAAGTGTATTCCCTTGTGTCTGCTGGATTCCCCTCCTTCTCTCGGAAATCAACTGCTTGACATTTAAATGTTCAACATTAAAGTTAGAGGGAATTTGTTGAACCCCAAAGGTTTTGTCACATAGCTTAACAGCAAAGTAAATATAAAACAAAACACTTAAAAAAATTTAACAGTGACCTCATTTAGTCAGACTGTCTAACCACTTAGTGCCTATAGTCTTATTCAGGTGACAAATGTATTTTTTTTAATTGTAAACAGCTAGGTAATGTAGTTTTTAACAAATGTCACAGAGAACAAAGTAGTGTACTTGTTCCGGAATATTTCTGTGGTCTAGTGAGTATTTACTGAGACAACAATGGAGGACTGTGGCATGGATGAGAAAGCTGTATCAGGTTATGGATAGACAGAAGTTGTTGATTGTTAAAAAAAAAAAAAGGTCGGCACAATTGGTTTTGCCTTTTGCCATCTGATTACCTTTTTTTTGTCTCACTTTTCCTCCTTCAGGGATGCTGGTGGTGATCGTACTGCTTCTTATTGCCATCATAGTTGTCGCTGTATGGCCTGTGTAGCAGATGAGGACGGCAGTGTTCACGGACCTGTGCTCAACGACTACTACTATGACACTTTGGTGCAGAATACCAGCTTGAAACCTTTGCATCTGCATTACACACATGTACAGTTAATTGAACACTTTCTCACACAGATTTTATTTTGTAATTCTTCATCTTCATATTGAGACAAAGGTCATTTGTGGCTGCCCAACCAAGCCAATGTGAAATAAAGACTTAAGTCCTGTAGCAGCACACTTACATTTTTCTATGCAGTAAATTGTTGATTGGGTGAATGACATTAGTATCCCTACAGAAGATTTTTTTCGATAGAATATATAAATTGTCCTCTGTACTAGTTGTTCAAGTGGATATTAAAGTGACAATGTATCAAATAGTTAAATTATTTGGAGGTTTGTAAGCCCTTAAATAATAATAATTATCATTATTATTAAAAAAATAATTGTAGCTTGGACTGTTGCAATTGTTGACCCAACAGAAGGACCTCCCGCAGGTAACAGGAGCTTTCCTGTCATAAGTCTGTCTGTGGTCTGGGTTGAGACTCACACTGGGCACTGTAATTCCGCAAGCTTTGCAATATTCACACTCCCTTATATTTACCCATGCATTACTTTAGCAGCTGTAATGTTATAATTTGTCTTGGGATTTTATAACATTTATAGAAAAGCACTCAGCCAAATCAAACAGCTTGGCTTTGTAACTAACATGGCTGCTCTCCTTCCTTGTAAATCAATTCCGCTTGTAATTTCTAATAAATGACATTTCCAGTTAATAGTCCCTGGACTCCTGTCTGTCTGCATTAATGCTCAGGGTTTACGCTGGAGGATTGCAGTTTTGTAACATATCTAACTGAAAACACTAGTATCACCATTTTCCTTGGGAGAAATCTGCATAATGTTTTGTCTGCCGTACATGTTATGAAATGAACACCAGTTAATGGAGAAAGGTGGACTATATTCCTTAGTGTTAACTTAACAACAAAATAATTAAAATATAATGATTACAATTCAAATCAAATCAAAAGAGGCAAAAGGTTTTCAATGTAACAAGTTTATTTCAACTGAAAATTTGAATTTAGTTCTACCAGGTTGGTGTGTTCAGTAGTTATGTCTTTCTTTAATGGCAATGATCTAAACAACCACAAACAAGTAAAAAAAAAAAAAAAAAGACATTAAAATCCACAATGTCTTGTGTCATTAAATATATTCATATATAATAACCATAATATATTAGTACGCATTGTAAAACAACATTGCAAAAATGTCTTGGCAATGGTGTCAACTAAACAACATTTACAATTCATAGTATGAACACAAAGCAATGCTTTGACAGGTATGTGTGTAGCATTTAATCAGGAAGCTTGTCAGACAATTGCTCAGGAGATAAGTAAAATGTACAGCATGGGGCTACAGAGACTAGAGAGGTGTAATTACAGATTATATTGTGCCAAAAATTAAAAAAAAACATTGACACGCAATGATATGTTGTAGGATTAACAATGGTAGCAGGGACGTGGAAATATACTGTGTGAGAGTATGTTGTCATCAGAAGAGCATCGTGATGGACTTACATCACAATCATTGGATTGATTGTACATTAAAAAAGAAAAGGAAAACAGCGTAAATGTAGTTCTTCAGCAAACCATGTCATCTGTTCTTTTTATCTTACAGCGAGCCCAGGTAATTTTGATTTCTCATGATTTAAAAAAGCCTGTCTCATTGGTCATCATCTAGGAGCCATTTCAGTCTAATCTGAAAATTCCTGAAGAAATGAGTAATTTTCTGAGAGAGTGGAATCAGAAATGACCATTTTTAAACCGAGGACGCAGAGAATCCATTAGATTAAAACCAGGTGTCTTGAAAAGAGTCGTGCTGCGGGGCAGATTAAAAGGTGGTAAATGTGATTTTTGTGAAACAACAAATGCCGGAAACTTCAAACATGTTGCTCACAGTGTTTTGGGATGGACTAAAAAGGAACTCCAGTTTATGATACATCAGACACACTACAGGCTTTTACAAACCAGAGCTGTGTTTTTACCACGCATTCCTTAGAGAAATCCAAACCCAACTGCATACAAATAAATGAGCAATGTGGTTTGAATCAAGCAGCGTCAAGTGGTTCACCCATTTTCTCCCTGTGCAAGTGTTGAAGTGAAGAGAATTAATGTGACAGTTCAATGGGAAACTGTGGCTTCTGGCTGGTTGCACAGTGAATGTACAGTCATGCATTGTTTGCAAAAGAGTGTGTGTGTGTACTGTAAAGGTATTTATCTCAAATCTCATAGTACTCTAGGAATTATTGTAGATGAAAACAAGCCAGTGTGAGGTGGATTTCAAAAATACTTTTAAGTAATGGTTGAGCACTTTTGTCAAGGTGTAGTTTGCGCTGAAGTTTTCTTTTTTTTTCTGCGCTAGGAATAATTTTTGCACTACATAAGGTAAGGACATTGTTCTCTTTTCAGATTCCTTTTCAGGTTTAGTGGTCGGTAGCTATCCACATTGCAATATCTTCCTTTGTCTTATTCATACATATTTGAAAGATAAATTCTGACACATTGTCCAAAGTGTTTTTCATGAGCTGATGCAAATACATTTTAAATCATACAAATATCTGCATTGTTGCACTGGTGACATACTATATACAGGTATTTCAGTATCCTCTTAAGAACATGCAGTACTTGCAACTGCACAGAAATAATGCTGCATCCAAATGATGATTTGTAAAATGATTGGAACCATAACCGTATATTGGGTAAATTTCACAGCTCTAATCATCGTGTGGTAAAAGTAAATATTGTCACAAAAATGTTAATGTTAATAAATTAAATCAAAATAAAAAAATATTTTGGAGCCATCCCAGAACCCATATTCATTATTACGTTTTTCTATTAGCTTTACTGCCATCAGACTGTAAAAATTACCACCAAAGAACAATTCCTGATTTTGTGAATATTTTAATAATGTTTTTATGCGTCTTGCCGCTGGTCCTTTGATAAACTTCTGCTGGAGTTGTGAAATAAATGAAATCTCAATTACTGTAAGTACTAAAGTGAAATCAGTGATCTTAAATGCAAACTGTCCTCTCAAAAAAGGTGTAATTTTAACATTAGTACAATGAGCAGCATCAGTTAGTGAATTAAACATTACAGTCTCAAACAAGTTGCGTTCCCATGCAGGCTTGTACAAATTCTCAACCACCAAAATCTAACTAGTGAAATGTAAGGAGGAAAATAGGGGAGTAATAATCAACATTTATCAGGTCAACAATTCTTTTATCAATTCTGTAAAAAAGTAGCACAACAGATGTGTCGTTTCTTGAGTTGCAGAAATACCTGAATTTGTACAACAGGGGAAAGAAATGGCAACTCACTAACAGCTAAATGTATTATGCATTTTTGTGGCTTGCAAACAATAGTATTTATGGCACAGTTCTTTAGTGAAGAAATATTATTGCCTAAATCAGATCAGTGAAGACTTGATAAAACAAGCTTGCTTCTTAGCTACAAATACAACAAGAAAACCATGCAGAGGCGAACTTGCAGTGGTAATTAAGTGGCTTTTTCTGTCATTTTTGCACCAGCAGAAAATGTCCATAAAATTTTACCATAAAATATACTGATTTTATAATAGGATAAAGAAAACAAACACAAATAACTTTATATGCCGGTAATAGGTGCAAATTTGGCAAATCCACAAGAGAGACAAATCTCAAAGTAAAATAAAACATAAAACCAAATCTGCAAGGTGAGCTCCTTCAACAAAAGTTCACTACAAAAACAAATCATCCTAAATAATTCTCTTCATGCTTCTACACAAAAAAGCAGCGACATACACAGTCTCTTGTCTGTCCGTGGTCCTCTGTCTGCCTCTCTTTCACCTTTATTTTTATTTTTTTCTTAAAATCACCTGCTCAGTTTTTATCTTGAATTCCTCCCCCTCTCCGGCATTCTCTCCATCTTTTTCCGCCTATGGCTTCTTACACTTGCCTTTCTTTTCGCGCTGTTGGAACTTTCTGAGCCTGCGTGCCCATGTGTCCCTCCACTGGATAACCAGGCTGCCTTTGTCTGCTACCACGCCACTCTGGCCGGGGGAGTCTTCGTCATTCCCCAGCAGAAGGTACTTTTTCCCAGGCTTGATCTTGGGACACTTGCAGGCCACGTCTTTGGTGCGGACCCACAGGAACTGGTCCCCACGGCGGATGCGGCTCTCGCCCTGCTTGTAGACAGAGATGATGTTGACGGTAAACTTCCACCACTCACCGGCTTTGTCTGCCTTCAGGATGTGCACCTGGACAGCTGCAGAGTGAAGTCGGGGGGACAAAAGAGATGCGTTATCGCTTTGGCCTAATGTGAGATTTCTTATATTCAGTTGTAAAGGTTACTGCCTCCACTAACAGCCTGCAGAAGCTGGTATTGCTTTGTAAGGCATGCTAACATGCTTGGAATAACTACGTTAACATGCTAATGTTTAGAAGATCTAATGTTTACCATGTTCACCATCTTAATTTTAGTAATTAGCATAAATATTAACAGTTGTGGCAAATGCCATTAGTTCTGTATGTGGCCATATATTGAAGTATTTGAAAAAAAATCTATTTTTTTAAGGGAACATTAATATGTGAAAAAAATTTTGGGGCATTTTATTTTTGACAGGACAGCTTAAACATGAAAGGGGAGAGAGAGAGGATTGACATGAAGCAAAGGTCCGTGGACATGGACATGTTAGGTGGTTTGTATGCACAAAAACAGCGTAATGCGTTGTTATAAACTGGCATTGTTAACAATGGTTAATCTGGCTTGTAATGAAAACAATTAAATCCAACTTGTAACCGGAACGCATTCAATTCAGGTGTGACTTCATTCCCAGCTTCGGCTTCCGAGTTCCGAGGTAAATGGAACGCACAATGAGTGCTGACCCATGCTGGGGCAAAAAGGGACCATGTCAGAGCTCTAAACTCTGACCTCAGATCTCTGATCAAAATCTAGCCCTTTAATTACTGAACTCTACTGTGTTTGTTCACATAAGCCTGCTCATGTCCCTTTCTTTACCACAGCCAGGTTCTAAGTGTTAAGTAATGAGATCACAGACCACCTTGGTATACCTTTGTGAACGTCAACCCATGATCCCCATTAACTACACTTGCGGTATAAATATAGTTTCTATCCCCAGTGGAAAAGGCTGGTCTATGGTCCAGCTATGATATACAGCCCTACGTGCATTATGTCCATTACTGCTGACAGAGCAGTGTGATTTGTAATGTGATTAGGAGGCAAGGTAGGGCTATTAGAGACGCAAGCTGGAAAGACACTTAGTGATTTAGCATGATGACCGGTATGGCCCTCAAAGATGGGGAGGGAAAGAGAAGGCCGCCTCTCATAGATCATAACCCAGCATGTATCAATATGTATTATATTGACCAGATCTCTATTAAGTTCCATTATTTTTCTCCTGTACTTATGGGACAACTCGTGAAATGGGTCACTGGTTTCTCCTTCAGTGTCAAGCCGATGGAGCTGAACATCAAGTCAGTATTAGGAGATGTATCCTGTACATGTTGGATCACAGCCGAGGGGTAACACTTTATGAACAACAAAGAGATAAAACTGGCTCTAAAACTTCCTAACTTTGTAAACTGAGAAGACATCTGTTTCTAGATTACATTTCTACTGTAGTTTCCAATGCTATTGGTGTTTTTCTGCATCCGGGGTCGATTCAAAATCTGCTGAAGATTCCTGCAGAAGACTTGAGATGTGTGAGATTCACTTCTTTTAAAATCAACATTATAAGAGTATTTTATTTTAGTAAATGAGCAATTTCAGCAACGGTTAGTTTTGTCAGTTTACTCAACAGCGTAATATTTAGTGTCCGGCGGCCACCAACAGCAGTGCACATAACATTCTTTTAGCTCTGTGATTTTTTTATTTTTACCAAAAAGCACCTTGGGAAGCTTGTACCTTTGATTTCCAAGAACCAAGTATTTTCTAACCCAGTTGTTCATCCTTTTCTACTGATGTTACTGATGATGAAACAATATACTTCCATCCAAGCTGTAGAAGAGCCCCAACTGTGAGTTGTATCGTCAACGTAGAAAATTAATGGGAGTTTTTCTTCTGGAACCAGGGCCCATGAAATACCTCCTCCCACTTTGCAACTCTCTTGAACTTTCATTTTCTATGCACTCTTATCTTGTCTATACATTTTATTTTCCTACATCTGCAAGTGATTGTACGTAATTTTCCCCATAATTGTACTGTATGTCCCCTGTCAAAAGGGACTCAGTTGCTCATCTGGTAGGACATGGTGTTGTTGGCACCACCTTGCACCACCAGGTGCTCTTCTTTCTGTGTTTTGTCACTAATCACTGTACACTGAGATGACTGGAGTAGTTATATCCAGGCTTTTCTTGACATCAGACATGTTTACCCCCTCCCTACTCCCTCCTACCTCCTGTGATTCTTTATGTGCGTCTGTATGTGCGTCTTTATGTTGACCACAGGAGCTTGTAACATTGCTTCGCTACACAGCATGGAGCCCCGCTCCCCTGCTGATCTTTTCAAAACAGTCCAAAGCTATGGCTATCTCAATTTATCCTGTAGAGTAACATTGTGTTTGACTTTTCATACGCTTTGCTGAGCTTGTGTGTGGTAAATACTGTACGGCGATCTGGTTCTTGTCTGTTATGAATCTTGAATAATGCTGTTGTAAGCCGAGCATTGATATGACAACAAGCTTAATGTTTCTCGTTTACATCGGCAGCACAAAGCCCTCCTGGTGAAGGCAAGGCGAGGAGAAAGTGGATTACACAGAGGATGATGTAGGATTTTAAACTAAAAGGGGGCAGGAGGATTTAATCAAAATAATCTTTAAAAACCTACAACGAATCGAAAGGATTAACATACTGTAATAATTAGCCAGGACTGATTAATTAGCTGTTCTTGTTTTACATATTAATACATAAATCACTGTATGTTTATAATTACTGTCCATGTCTGTCCATCACACAATGAGAAAAACCCTTCCCTACTGTCCCTATAAAATACATAAAATTTATCTCTTGTCTCAGGAGCCTTTCCTCTTTTCTGCCGTTATGCTCGGCTTCCCACATAAAAATATCCTGCAGCTACCCTCAGAAACATTGTTCCAAAAGAGGAACGTCCATTCATATTTGCTTGGTATTATCTCAACCATCAGTACCAGCAGATCCACCCCACTTCACACACACACGCATGCACGCACGCACACACACACGCAGGCGCGCACACGCCAAATCAGTTGGGAGGCTCCGCTGGCTTCACTCTTGTGAACTGAGATGTACATACATGAGGGAACTCTGGACTTGGTGAGTGATAGTTTATCCAGCAGGACATCCTGATGTCTCTTTTTACCTCTATACCTCTCCTCCCTCAAATGCTTTTACCATTCAGATGTTACGTAAATATTCTGTATGTCTGTATTTCTATAGATTCAAACTAAACATTAAACCGGATGTTTTAAGGTTAACAACATTGCTTTTTGGCCAAACTAAAGAAAAGCAAACAGCCATGTAGCTGAAACATTCAGGGATGAATGGATCCATATTTCAGAGGCAAGGCTCTTCTCACGACATCAGCGGTAAGGCAGGCATTGGTGGAAGAGGAGGTGTCTATAAGCTGACCCCCTAACTCCTCCAAATCCCTGGAGAACAAAGCCCAGGACTGTCTGTCAAGCTGCTGAGGTATGCTGCAGGATGCTGCTGCTTGGTTGACCGATTCAGCAGCCTAACTTCAATCAGGGGAGGGGACAGAGGGAGGGGAAGAGGGGAGAGGTCATACGTCTTATCCACACCTTGAATGGCGTGGCGGACGGACGGTCACAGGAATGCAGCGAGAATTGCTTCGGTTGTGGGTTGTGGGGGAAGTGGTCTGCCTTAATGAGGATCTCTTAGAGAGCACCCACTGTCCATCACAGTGTCTATGCCCCCCCTACAAACACACCTCTACCATATTTTTTATCCTGCCTCTTCTTTCCTTCTGTTTCTCTGCTTCTCTTTTCCTCCTTGAAGTTCTGCTGTCTTTATATGATCCTTTGTCTCTGTCCTCAGAAAGCTGGAGTAAGCCATCAGTGAAAGGCCTCTCCGGTAAACTGTAGCAGCTCTCCAGCAACGTGCTGGGCTGGGATGCATGGGATGGGAAGTATTCTGATCCCAGTAGTAAACATACGCATATCCCAAACTTAAAACATTTAGCGCTTTAAATTGCACAGTGATTCTACTGCTAAAGTAGTTTGACACACAGTATTTGTTCCTGCAGAATAAGAAACTTGTTTTTTACCCAGAGCCAAGTCAGTGAAAAATGGAAAAAAGGGTTTCTTCCATTACACCACATGTTTTTAAGGTGTCCTGTAAAAATAAATGTTAATCCAAGTCATTAAATGGACTGTGTGTTGTCCGTTGACTCACCGTAATCTTTCTTGCAGTACTTCTTCATGTTGATCTTCAGTTTGCCTTTAGATGCTTTGCAATAAGAGTCACAGTCTGCAAGAATTAGAAGCGAGAGAATACAGTTAGGAAATTAGAGCGAGAAATCAAACAGTTGTAATGGTATTTCATTTAGAAATGTTTTTTTTTTAAAAGGTTACAAATTATTTGTTAAAAGTTGGCTAAAAACATTCTCACACTAAACAATAAACAGAACATGAAAAACAAAAAAGCAAGGTGGAGCTGTTTAAATTTCAAAAACAAAACATTGTTAAATTGTTAAGAAAAAAGAATGTTGTTTGTTAAATTTTGACAAAAGTCCAAATAAAAAATCTGTTACAAAATAAGAAATTGGATTGAAAATGATAAAAGAAATCATATACACTTACACATTAAATTGAATAATACTACTACTACTATTACTACTAATAATTGCTAAAGTAATTGAAAACAATATTCATAAGTTCAATTCATGTTAATTTTTTTATATTTAAATATGTTATGTTTTACATGTGTAAAGATGGTGGTAAATAGTAAACACATTATTGATGAGCTGGGAATATCATTAGTGCTAATGTTAAAAAAAAAAATCCTTGATGAACTTTATAATCTCCATAAGACTGAAATGTTTTCTTCTGTTGGGTCTTCATTTACATTTATTGCAGAGCTTTTACAAATTTTCTAATTTTGAAACTTAGAGACAGCTGCATTAGCACAATCTTCAGTTTCATTTCCGTCCTATCCTGCGTTTTTGGGACTGGCATTTTTAGTAAAGAAAGAAAGAAGACAAACAAACAATTTAAAATTTCCATCGGGATGAATAAAGTGTCTATCTAATCAATGCCAGCAGAAACAGACATCTGCCATTTGGATCCTGTCATTTACAATTTTAAAGAAAGGTTGCCTGTAATGACAGCATCTCTGGCAGTCGTTCTTTTGGCTGACTGGTTGAAGCACATCTGTCTGGCTTCATTGTGTAGTTTAATGGGACTGCTGTGGTGCCACTGCTGGCATTGTTAAGGGTGCATGTTTTGGTTGTGGTGGAGGCACTTTACTTTTCTAACCACATCTACATCTTCCATGTGTGATGGTGAGGACCTCAGAATCGAGCTGATGGTACCAGCAGTGGTTTAGAAGAAACACAAATCACTGCTGCCATCAACCCACTCACTCCCTGTCAGACTGTGGGAATGAGCCAGGCCTGTGCAGACAACCCTTCACCCAATGCAACCCCCCACCTCCCTCCCAAATCTCACCTCGCTTGTCACCTCAGCCCCTGATCTCCTGAAAAAAAATAGCCCTGGGATCACTTCAATGTCAAGCTTTAGCATTTATTGCACTGAGGACATGGAGGGGGGGACGCTGAGGACAGGCAACTATTTGAGGGAGTAGAAGGTGGGGGGTGTGAAGGGGGTCAATGCCACACAAAGGGAGGTCAGGAAGGGAAAATTAGCCATCCATGAAGTGGTAGGCAGAGGAGCTTTTTTTGGGGAGGGGGGTCTCCACTCTGGACCCGTGAACAAATAAATACCCCACGCAGGCAGAGGGTCACCCAAATCGCCTCATGGCTCACAGACACGCACACACACGCATGCATGCACACTCATACTCATGTAGTATGTACATGCACACTCTCTAAGGGCTGAGTAAGTGAGTATGTAAAGTTGATTTGAGCTTGAGCTGTCATCCGGGCAACGACCTCAAAACAGAACATTTGCTAGATGCTGTTTTTCTGTGAACAAAATCAAGCACAGCCTTGATTAAATATTGTATAATCTATGTGTGGCGGAGGTAGGGGAACTCTGTACTGTATCTCCTTTTTAGTTATTGGAAGTAAGCTGTTATTTATGTCAAGTTCTACGCCACACATGCATTGCAGATTTTAACTAGCCCTGTTCCTTGTCCAAATAGATCCATGAGGATATCATCATTTTTTTAATGATAGATTACCAAGAGATTATGGAGGCAACAAGATATCCCTTCCTCCACTTGGCTGGCCCCCAGCAATCCAGAGTATATAACTTCAGTGATTGCCCCATGCTATGCTGTCACGCTGCCAGCCACATACAGTGCTGGCAAGAATAATATGCTGTGAGGCCATACCATTACAAAAAAATGTTTTCCCTTCTTTTCTGCTCATTGAGCACTCTCCCAACTGGCATAAATCGGATCCAGAGTACTGATTTAGTTTAAACTTCAGTGTTGCAAGTTGTGATGCGTATAGAAAAAGAAATTAGCGAGGAACAGATAGATGGACATCAAGTAGTAGTGGAGGAGAGTGATGGGGTTGTGGAAGAAGGATTTGAGCTTTCAGGCTGCCTGAATATGAACAAACTTCATTGTTGTGAGCAGATCTGTGCTCCATGCCTTTGCTCTCCTTTATACTCTGTTTGAATGAGGTTGCCTGGGGAACACCATGACAAGAAAAAATGCAGGGAAGGAGGCGGGAGAATGAATACTGGTAGAGAGCGAAGGGGTGGAGAGGTTGACAAAAAAAGAGAAGAAGGCAGGAGTGAAGTTTATCAGGGGGGGTGGGAAGAAGAAGAGGAGGAGGACCGTGATTTTAAGTAAAACCCCCAAATCAGCAAAAAAAAACCTGGTTGCCTCATAAGCTGAAGCTGGTGGTAGTAAATAGAGAGAGTAACAAAAATAGGCAAAGTAAATGAAATAGAGGAGTCTATATGAGCTGCACCTGATTACCATGTAAATGCTGGAATGGGGAGCTGGGGAAAGGAAGCTTTGTTTTCTCATAACCCCCCCTTGATGCCATCATGATACTTCCCTTTGATAGCCTTTCGTTCCCCATTAGTGTACCCCTGAGACACAGCTCTGGGCCCCACTGAGAGCACCCCGAGATCCCCATTTAGGGCCAGGCAGTCCCCTACGGTGAGGACAAATGTTCCCTTTGTGCGTGCGTTACAAGCAGGGGAAGTGGGAGCAGTCCTGTAGCACTGAGCTAAAATGTGCTTTGGGTGTTCTGAGTAGATGTAGTTACTACAGCGCTTTGTTTCCTGCCTTTCAGAGCACAGAGAAGTGCGTAACTGAGAGGTGGACCTTTGCCCCTTCTATCAAAGTGCTGTACAACCCTTTAAGCTAATCGTTTTCTTTGGGATGCTTCTTACTAAAGCTGCTTCAAGACAGAATACAGTACTGTACAGTTCCATGTGTTTGAGCCAAAGCTTTAAAGTACCCATAGACAAAGGCAAAACTAGGCCTGGGTTGGGTAGTACACCAGTGAAACATGCCCTAAATATAAAAATGGTAGTAGACAATCCTGCTTAAAATGACTTTGCTGCTTTAAATGACTTTTAAATCAAACTCCCCAACACTTCCTAAGAATCATCAAGCCAGAAGAAATAGGAAAGAGTTTATCATAAACAATATTTTACATGATTGAGAACGACTGAAGCTACACAGCTACATATAACCCTCAAAGCCAGTGGTGAACAGCCAATCTATATCAACTCGATCTAGACACACTCTGGATATATAGAACCTCAATGTGAACGTGGCCACAGAGACAGGGGGCATCAGATGCACTAGAGCAGCGAGACAAGGAGGTGTAAATGACGGCCCAGGAGGAGGGCGTTCTCCCTCAACCAGACTGATTGAGAAACAAATTGCAGCAAATAAAGCATGTAATTAGATTATGGAGCCCAGTGTGCTGCACTGCTCTGTTTATTTCTGCTCACAGGAGCTGTGAGTTTGGATCCTGTCCAGCAAAGACAGAGACAAAAAAAAGGAGGAAAGAAAGAGAAGGAGTCCCCCACTTCTTTTCTCATTGTATCATCGGAGAGTAAAAGATGGTTTGTATAGACAGACAACGGCCAGAGAAGAGGCTGTAAGAAGTCCTGATCTCATTTTGTGCAATCAGTTCCGATGTGTTGATTCGTCTTCTGTTACTGTAAATGAGGAGGTTCAGATGAGTCAGCTGCATGACACCAAGAGAGGAAATAACCCTGCCAAAGTTTTCATGCCATTAAAAAAAACGTTTTGGGCACCAAAAACTAATATAGAATATTGATAATGAGAATTTGATATGGTGCTTTTCTATTTTTTGGCCCTGCTTATTGCAGAAATGTATTTTACCGTTATTTCTTCTCCAATTAAGTGGCATAATAAGATCCACAAGTTGACATGACTGTGAAGCGCGTTGGAGTCAACAAGTACTGAACAGGGTGTGTGAAGTAAGACTCATGTCCAAAAAAAAACAAGGAGTGGTCCGCCACAGATTCTGATCACTTCCAGCCTCGGACAAGACACATACACACACACGCACACACACTCATACGAGACTGAACCTTGTTACCCTTTTGAGCCTCATCATCGTCATTCCAATTCTCCTCCTCCTCATCATCATTAGTTACTTTCACATCTTGTATCATGACAGGCCCGAGGCGGCCATCACAGGTCATCAGCGGTTAATCTCCTCCACATTTCGTTGCTGCATAGACGTCTCTGTCACGACCCGTGGGAGTGGCGACTCACACCATCCGTGACCTACCAGCACAATGTGTGTTTTGTCTGGGCCACACCATCGGGGGTATTCTCCATGCATTCCAGCCCTACGTGTGGTCGAGAGAAGGGAAAGCCCTACTGCAGGAGACAAATTAATATCCACTCCATTTCCCCTCATGCTCTCCACCCCCAACCCCCACCTACCCCCCCGCGCCCATTCCTACAACTGTGGCGCAACAAGACACCTGCCTCACAGCTGTCAGCCCAACACCCCCTGGTATCACACGTACAAGCACACACCCATGCACACGCGTGTGGACACTTCTTCCACGTATATGTACTTGTAGCCTATATTATTTTAAAATGAACTTTTTACATGTCTTAATTGATCCTACAAGTCTCCATATTTTTTTCTGCATCTTCTTCCCTTTTTTCCCCTTCATACTGTTTCCTCCTACTCCTCCATCTACTCAAGCTACTTTCTTTTTGCCTTTATGTTTTCCATTTTTCTTCTTGTGATTTTGGATTTACCCCTCTTGTTTTTGACTTCCCAAGCCTTTTTTCGTCTCTGTTATCGTGTCTTCTAAACCACCCATTACTACTTAAATAATGCTATTATAATTATTATTAATTGTAATTTAAATGAATGTATAGCATATAATGTAGTATTTGTAATAAAATAAATATACAACAAAAGAAATTACTATTATACTATTAATCTCTCTCTGCAGCAGGTAACATTAGTAGGGTGGAAATTATAGTTAGATAATATGACCACATCTGTTTGCAATCCCATATTAGGTGATATCATACCTGTTTGAATATCAGGCTGAGCATGGCGTGTGTTTGCTCTGCAACATTCTGATGAGGTTCAGAGGGTAATTTATGCGTCCTCTGGGCCTTAAGCACGGGTAGTCCAGTGGGACCCTCGACTACATGATTCTGACGTGGTCAATGCACGATGTCCATCAAGGTTCTCCACCTAGCAATCTGCTTGATTTCAACCTGTCCGGGCTGCCCATTGTACATATGAGAGGGAACCTCCCAGAACTCTCTTTCGTGATTAGGTTATATTCATAGCTACACGCTCCGAGTCATTACATACTCTCCTTCAGGTTGTGTTTACATTAGTTCAATGACATGGCTTAATTAATTGGGTTACAAAAAGCTGTTTAGACTTAAAACAGGGTGTAGCCAAAGGCAAATATTTCACATGATAACAGTAAATTGGAGGGAGAGGTAAGGGTATAGCTTTCATACACATAAAACACAAATATCCAAAATGCCTTTTTTACGTGTCAGTGTTTATGTACATAAACCGAAAAGTAAACATGCTGATCAACTTTCATTTATTTAATGTTGATGAAGTAATAAGGGTCCATCTCGCACTTATCCAGTAATCCCTCAATAAAGTGAGGAAAATTCCCTACACCCCAAAAGCTGGCAGTTTCCTGACAAGGGGGCCCAGAGAAACTCCAGATATTCTAGCTCGGCACCACCCACAGTGTTATGTGGAGACAAAGCGTGAAACAGAGGGGGACGAAGGAGCTGGAGGAGAGAGAAAAGAGACTAAAATATAAAAGAAAGAGGTGGAGGAGGGTTGGGCACCAGCAGTATCCTGACAGCGTTGTCAATCAAAGCTGTCCAGGGAACGTTAGGGCCCAATAACAGCTACAAGAGCCTCTTATCCACTTACAGTACTTTATACTTTATACTCTTTATTGAGTACATAATATTCTTATACCTTAGGCCTCCAGAAACTTCATGGGTGAGACAGAGCAAACATGCTGCGAGCCAGATGACTCAACTTTTTCCACCATGCGGCAATATAACAAAATGCATTGAACCTATTACCTTTTCCTATTCCAACAGGGTTTGTACATGTATGTCTGTTTATGTTTATGAAGCACAAGATTCAAGTTTTGGTGCTTCACATATGTAGGAATTATACCGCATTACATAGTACTTACTGTTGCAAGTTTACTCATATCACAATTTTCAATGAAAAGATTGCATATAATTCAACTGAAAAGAGCTACAGCAACCATTTATATATAGCCAGAATCCAACCAATTCATGCAATAAATCAACTCAAATTCCAGAATCTCTAAGTTTTCAAACTACTCAGAAGTGATCCAGTATTAGACATAATGCACTGATAATGCACTGATAATGCACTGATATGATTTTTACATATATATATATATATACATATAGTTATGTATATATATGAAAACACTTGTGTTTTACCACAATAATAGTTACATTTACCATTGCTGAACCCACTCTGACTATTTATTGTTATATAGTTTTTCGGTTGTATCATCCAGCTTTAGTATTTGATGTACCACAGCTAAGCCTGGTGTCACATCCAGTCCTTAAAAATTGGACAATAAAACCCACTATGGTATCATTTCAACCATGAATTATCTGGTGAACAAATGAAAAAAGTGTTATTGAATCCAACACTGAATTACAAAATCCAGTGCACCTCAATCAGTCCTTCCCTCACTTCACTGCATTGGACGGAGAGGAACTTTGGAGAGACAAAATATCATCAAATCAAACAAACTGTCAAGCCCCTATGCTGTACGCTAGACCAACACCCCACTGTGATGCAGTTAGACTGATTAATTGTGAAAGTGTGAGAGATTAAAGGAGGCACATCCCAGGGTTGCTGCTAATGGATTTAATATTCATGAAGCTTTAATAAGAAGGGGGAAGGCAACAGGGATCTAATTTATCTGGCGGTCTGTTTATTTTTTACATTGGTGGAAAATTATTGTGATGATGCGTGGGACTGTTGAAAAAACTCCAATAACCATTTATTGATACTTCCACAATATTTTCTAAATCTTCCTCCAGGCCAGATGTGCTTATATGGATGTGCAGCAGCATATAGATGAATATAAAAAAAAAGATAAAGTAAATGTTTGACTCTCTGCTGTACTCACCTGATGGTTCCTCTGTACTGCTGGATGGGGTTGTAGGAGGTACAACTGGAATCTCTACTCCCAGAGAAAACATGACATAGATGCAAAGAAAGATCAGTTTTATTATTATTGTACGCATTCATACATACATAAATGTATTTTTGCCTTTGTGTGCATGCATGATGTTACAGTGTGTCAATGTGCACATTTGATAAGAAAGGTTTAGGGCTAAATAATTGTAAAGAAATATACCATTATTAGGAACATGAGTTGCTCAAAGCTCTTGTTATGGTTGATAGTAGATTGCAAATTTGCTAAATTACTGACAAGAGGTGCTTTTTTTTTTTTCTTTATTCACAAAAAGTTGTATCTGACGGTCAAAGTGTGAAATGTGTACATAAATAAAGCTTTTGTGAAGTTCAGTCAGAATGGGTTTTTTGCTAACACTCTTTTATTAAATATTTATTATATCTTGTTCTTTCCAATCTTCCTCAATACATGTTTGTTTTTTTCAAGCCATATCTGACCAATACACATCATTCCTGTGTTTCAAAAACCAATCAGATTTTGGATGTTCAAAATATAATTTACAAAACTGGTATGGTACCGACCATCTACTGCAACATCCCTGGCTCTGTTGCATCCTTATGCTCCATAATTTGGTTTAATGTCTCTGCTCTTGTCTGCCTAATAAAGACATGAATTCTCCCAAAAATTAATTTTTAAGACTTTAAGAATGTACCAACATCTACCTGCTTTCTCTGTTTCATCCTCCTCCCCTGTACCCTTCTGCTGGGGAAAAACTACAACAGAGCTGTATGATAGTCCAAAGACTTGATTCTCTCAGCCCTCCCTCATACTCCTGTATCCACAAGTGGGTAGAAAGTTGACACTCACAGAAACCATGCATGAAGAACGGCCTTCTTATCTCCAAAGGAGCAGGACGGCAACATAACATTTCAAACACACATAATGCCTTTTTGTTATTGTGGGCAGCAGGGACAGAAGGGACTCATCAAAACGTCTGTACAGAAGACAAAACCACAGAGATGTATCAAAGATACATGCAAAGAAAGAGGTGCATAACGGTGGTGGTTTCAGCTGTGCAAAGGTAAGGACTTTGTGTGTATGAGGGAAGAAAGAAAGAATCAAGTCTTTTGATTGAGTAAAATCTGATTTCCTCAGCTGGGATTGAGCAAATTTGCTTCCTACTTTCTGAACGTACACAACATTTTATGTCACCATAAATCATAATCTGTAGAATGATGTGCAGACCTAGTTGTTGCTGTGTGGACATAATGAGGCCTATCTATATAATGACAACAAAAACAATTGCCGGCAAAACAATAGCGCCTGAAGCCCATAGTTCCCTCTGCTGACATTGTTGATTTTCCATCAGTATTCAGCCACCACGAGTTTAAATAATGAGCCTGTTTCTCATAATTGACTCATGTAGATTTATGGCTCACAGCGCTGGAAGGTGTTCACATTGTCAAATACCTAACATGACTCTGTATTAAAAGGAAACTTGGTAAGCGCTATCGCCGTAACATTGGGCTGGTAAAGATTACTGATCACATACTGTAGAGAGGGACTTTATTTCCATCTCACTGTGATCACTGCATGTTTCCCAAATCAGCTCTTACTTGACATTTTCCAGGAATCATTGATATCTAATAAGTTGATTTCATGTTTTTCTTTATTGGACCTCAACCATGTAAATCCATGAAGAGATGTATTCATAAGCATGTCATACAATAACAAGAGCACCAATTAACACGTTTTCAGAATGAGACATAGGAGTCAAGACATGGGGCTATTATTCAATGCAGCTTTAAATCGTCAACTGCAGGTCTTCCCTGAGGCGATGCTAGATTATTTCTTAATTTTGACTGTAAAACAAGGATATATTTTAGCTATTAAATGGTCATTAGATGCTAAGAACAAGATTGATTTTGTAATTCAACCCAAATCTTCCCAAGCTATCTAAGACACTGGAGCTTGGAGATGCTGGTGTTAAAAAATGTGTATCTTTACTCAGATTTATGGAGAGACCAACAAGCCGAGACCATAACCGTGAGGCTGTGTAATGGTGTGTTTATTTACTGGCCAGAAAACCGACAGTCAGACACTGAAAAGTCTGCTTTTACAGTGTGTGGTTTTGTGTGTAGCATACTGTATTATGTGTTGACTGTGTGTGAGTTTGAATATGCACATGTGTGTGTCATCAGTCTGGTGTTTCCCTCCCTTAGTCCTAAAGTGAGGCAGACATGATAAAGACTGGGTTCCACGTACTTATGCAGGGGGCAATGGGCGAGCGGCTCTGCTGGTAGCCTTTAGCACAGCGGTTGCACGTGATACCAGTCACGCCGTCTTTACAGGGACATTGTCCTGTGGTTTGGTTACAGGTTTTGCCAGCAGCACCCACGGGATGGCAATCACATGCTGTGAGGAAACAGAGGAAGAAAGAGAGGCACAGTGAGTGGTCACACACAAACACACACACACACACATGTGAGGAGATACAAACACATACTACCTATAGAGAGAGTGCAGGTGGGTACACAGCAGTGGAGGCAACAATAATAGAGTGGTGAGAGACAGGTGGAGGCGTGCACAGAGAGACAGAACTTACCCCAGCGCTCATTTTGAAGCGAGTGTGGCATTACGACTAAATGAGCAACTCATCCGCCTCAGACATTTTTTTGACATTTTGTTGTTGTTTGCTAATGAGCAAACTAGCATGTAACTATCACGTCTACCTTAATCAAAAGCACCCAAGATGCAGTATCAGCATGATCTCCAATCACAAATGTGTGAGTTTGGTTGTTGGGCCTTGTTGTGTGTGCCAGTGTGTGAGCACTCGGCGGGACTGCAGCTGTATGTGTGAGGTAAAGAAAAAGGGTTGTGCATGCTTACCAAATGATAAAATAATGGAGGATAATCCTGATTGTCTGTTTCTGATTAATGCCAGGCTTTGAACCCGAGCCCAAAGCGTCTGTCACACTTCCTCCCAAACTGGGGGGTCTATCGAACACACATGCTTCAGGAATGTAATCATCTTCCAATTGCTTGCCCCAATCCAAGCTCTTAATTCATTTCACAGCCAAACCCATGTCAAGTTTAAAATGGGTGTTAAATAATAGTTGTCTGAGAGTTGTTTCTTTTCATCTATTTTTGGATATGAATAGTAGTGGCTCTGTTGAGGAGAAGTGGTTGAATTAATAGTCCGTACAGTAAACCCTGACAATCTAATCCAGACCAGAACAGTCTTGATAATCAATCACCATTCCCATTTCTTTAAGTGAAAAACCTAAAAAGCCTAAAACTCTGTTTGTCACCAAACTCTCATCACTATAATTTTCACCACATGAGTGTTGTATTTTCAGTTTATTTCCCGTGGAAAACCAGTGAGGTTGACTCTCAGCTTCAGGGTTGGGCTCTGCTCTTTCTCTGCCCCTCCCTAAAGATTTTTTTCCTGTGTAGTGTCACTTGTCACTCTGAAAGGCCATCAAAGGCAAAGCTGAATTATGTACTTTGAGGTTTTTGGGGGTATTTAGTGGTTTGGTCTGTTTCGTTTTTAACCACAAAGACTGTTCAGCCCCAAAAAATACAGCTTCAAAACAATCTCTCCATTTTGGCCCATTGCTTTGAAATGAAAGTGTAAAATGTATAAATGTATATAAACAAGCTTAAATTAATAGTAACACTATTATGCATACAATCAAAAGTTTGTAACGTGTAATTAATTCAATACATTAAATAATGTAATCTGACCGTAGGAATAGATTGTTTCTGTTTGAATTTTATGCTTAACAAAGCTAAAGTTTCAGTTATAATGTAATTTGTTCTTCATATTTACTTTGACCTAGAGCGTTGATACGGTTGTTATTCATCCAAGCCGTATGAGAGAGACATGCTCTCTGGGAGATCCATATTACGGCAGGCCTCAGGGAAAAAGACTGTAAAGTGACAATGTGATACCAAATCTGTGCTCTTTATGATTGACCTCAAACATTTGGACCCAACAAAGTTGTTGTTTTGTCCACTGAAGTACTAAAAGACAATTCAATAAGTGAAGTACATATATGTGGGATTTCAGCATTCTACCTCCTCTCTCCCCTATCATCACTTTTATCTCTATTGCCTGTTTCCTGTGATTCAGCTTCTGTTGCTACTCTTATCTCTTCTCAGCGTGTGTGTGTGTGCGTAAGTGCGTGTTTGTGTGTGTGTATGTGTGAGAGAGAGAGTGAGTGCTTGTGTGCTGTTCACCTTTCTTATCAGACTTCAGAGAAGCCTCCTTAAATGTGTGTGTATTAGTACCTTTATCAGACCAATCTGTCACCGCTTTCATTGCTTAGTTGTGTCTAGCTCAGTGGGAGAAGGAACAAAATCCACAAGTGTGCGCGCACACACACACACACACACACACACACACACACACCGCACACGCCCACACACACACACAAACACACACACACACACACTCACTCTCTCTCACACACACACACACACACACACACACACAGCCTCAGGAAGCCTAACAAACTAGCGTGGAGACCGGTGCAGCACGTCTTCAGGCCTGTAAATTTAGAAGTATGTCAGAGGAGTTTGAGGTAAAGAAGGGCAAAGTGCGTTTTTGGTTGGAGCTTCAGAGAGCTCAGGTTATATTTTTAAGAGCGTCCTCCTGGTAACCACAGCTCAGAGCCTCAAGCCTGCCAGTAAATCAAGTTGCATAGCACATGGGCTGCATGTGGGAAACTTTGCCTCCCTCTGCTCCTCTACCCCATTTTGTCCTTGACGGCTGACTGACTGAGCTGCTGTCCCGTTGGATGACAAATTGTCTGACTCTCTGGCTGGATGACCCACCTGTTGGCCAAAGGACTGGCTTACTCAGGAGGTGTGAGTAAGAGTTTCACATTTAAGTGTGTGTCCACTTAACGGTTAAGTGGCTGTGTGCACTACTTCATGGCTACTACAGATGGCTCAGGGAGATATGGGGACAAGAGAACAAGAGGCCCTTTCTGTCCCAACACTTCCAGAGAGGAGAACTGACAGAAGTTCATGATGAAAAGTGTAGGTGTGTGTTTTTGAGGGAATCTGTGGTCTTTCCCTAAACAACATAGAACTAAATCTAAGGGATTTGCCCTGTATAACTGTCATGTTCATAGATGAAGACAGAATTCGTAATGCTAAAAGAAGGTCTTGGCGCTGAGGGCTGCATATAAAAGAATGAAAAATGTGCTTGGTTAATGGGAAGAGTGGAAGGCTTTTTCAAAGGCAGGCAGTCAGGCCTCGGTCTGAGATTGCACAATGTGAGAATTTGAACTCTGCCAATAGTTTACCATAAAGCTGGTGTTTGAAGTTTGAACTCTCCCTCATTTGGTTTGTGTGTTCTGTGCCAATAAGAATAATTTGTTGGCCCTGGTGTGAAGCCAAGCTACCCGAGACTGTGTTCTATTATAATCAGGTTTCTGCTCCTCCAGTATCTTTTGGAGAGCGGAAATAGTAAGCGTTATTGGGTTGTTGCACTATACATAAACAACTCTCTAAATGACGTGTTTATCTAGTAGAGGGTGTGTCTTGCTTGTTGTGTTTTTGTAGTGGTTAAATGATCATAATAACAGGCTGCAATGGCCCTGAACAGTCATTCTTAAGGCCGCACAGCAAGCCCAAAAAATTTTCTTTTGTGAACTGTGTTTGATGCACAACAATGCACATGTGCATTGTTCTAATTGAAAACATGGCGATATCACACACATCCCATGGAAATCCAGAGCTAAACGTGAAGTCATAAAAAACAATATTTTTCAAATCACAAGCAGAAAAACATTTTATATGTGGTTATTAAAAAACCTACTTTGTCAATGGAAGACATATGCTGAAGAGAGGGAAGTAGTTTTTTAGCATGTTTTTCTGATTGAAACAGACCATCCCTCAATCAAAGCCTAATTACTCTCTGTATGCAAAATATGTTCCCCATCATGCAGCTGACCAATGCAATTATTCAAGCCAACAGTCACAGAACCAACGCAAACTTAAGCTTGATTTTATTAAGTTTAGATGGTCCTCTGATGGGGACTACTCAAGAGCAAGGCTCACTATTTGGCAAAGACCACTCGTGTAGTTATCATTATTGCTCAACATGTTGTAGGCTCTGCATTAAGATGGGTTCTTTAAGTCACTAATGTTTACCTTTTAAAATAAAGTTAAGACTTTAAAAATCAATGCCAGGGTTCCAAACAGATATATCAGACAGCTGATTAAACATCCACATAAAGCTATCACTGAGTGACATTTGTTATCTCAGTTATATGTCAGAAGTGTTGAAAGACCACCCAGAGGCCTGCATTTCTTGGTCTTCTCAAATCCCACCATCACCTTTTTCAGTTTATGCACTTCTTTGTCAAATACACTTCAGTGTGTTTTATTCACAGGCTTCAAACAGTTAAAGATACAAACAAGAGCTGCTTGAAATGTAGGCTGTGTTTACACTCTTACTCAATGGGGGGGTGCAGTTATACAGTTCGACATGTAAATGTAGCTACACGGCACAGCTTGCTCTGTGGTGGATAAGCCGTTGCTCTCTTTTACTTGTGATAGTCTCCTATGGAAATGAGCTGCTTTCAGGGAGGATTGTATTACGCATATAAATGCAAAATCTTGTGTTCCTCGGCCTGCCCCGCGCTCCTTACAGTGCCCGTTCTCTTCCAAGAGCCGCACGGCAAAAAGGCTCTCTCTACGTGAGTTCAATAAATATCCAAACCTCTTAATTGCTGTCACTTCAGTGAACCATTCACGCTGCTTGAGGAGCCGACAGAAATTAGTTCTGCGGTTTGCGTTCCATTGAATTATCTTGAGTTATGATGTGGTAAGAGAATTTGGCAGAGCAAAACTTTTGACAGCACACATAGGTGTTTGACGTAGGGACAAAGCTGTGTGGTAACTTTAAGTTTATTAACAGAGAGAGAGGGAACGAGAGAAACAAAGAGAGAGAGAGAGAAAAGAGAGAGAGCATGTGTTGCAATGACAGTTAAAGTCTATCTGTAACTTTCCAAATTTAGCTTGCAAAAATGTTTTAACTAGCAAAAGAAGCAGTTCAGGCTTCGTATCATTTGGGAGGTTAGGGTAATTACCACAGAACCTTTATTGTAAGTCTGTTTTGATGTAACTGAATACCTGAGTAAAATTTAGACAGTGTTTGCTTATGATGACACAGAGCTGGGGGAGGTGAGACATATATAAACTCTGGCAAATTTCATGGATTAAATTGTCATTTTTGTATATAATGATGAAATGTGTTTATATTTTAATTTGGTGAGAGGCAGTAGAGTGAAGAAGTCAAAAGTTAGATTTAATATTTTCTAGAGTGGAGACTCTGGTGTAATAAGTTTATGACATGACTCCTGCTATAATCCAATGGGAGTAGCATTATTTTATAACAATAATACTATTATAGACTATATTTAATTGTTGTATAATTCCAAGCCATAATAAAGCACACTGATTCTGTTTTTGGGCTATAAGTTAAATTATGCTTACATGATGTATCATGAGTCATGACAATGACTTTAGTGATTGCCAGAACAATAATTACAGTTATAACTAATACAAATGAAATGAATGAAAAATGATCTTCAGATTCCACGTTTTGTCCCATAAGCAAAGATGTATTCAAACAATAACAGCAAATGTTGACAATCGAGAAGCCAAGCACAGAGAGCTTTTAGATAGTTGAGAAACACAAGAAAACTTGTGACTCTGAAAAGAAAGTTATACAGATAGAGATATTTCTGATATAAAATACACAATGCAGTGTAATTATGGTAAAAGAAAATTGCATGTACACATCACATTAGCAGCAGGTTTCTCTCTGCAAGGGCACCAGACAAGGTCATGAAATATGAGAGCACCAGCCTGCATAGAGACAGAATCCATTCATAGAGGACAGATGAACATGAAGGAGGCTGAGGCTCCAAATCAGTAGCCCTAGTTGTCAAAACGTTTGACACAGACATAAAATACAGATCCAGCCCAACATATTCACTTGCACATGAACTATACGTGAACAGTTTACTCCAGATGCCAGAGGTCCATACCAGGTGCATTTTTTGCAGCTTTTGACTTGCTGTTTTAACTTTCACTTCATGACTAATTTAACCAAAGATGCCGAACATCAATGCATTCATTGTTGTGGGAGGTGATGGCGCAGTTGATGTGACACATGCCTTTGGTATGGGCGATCCGGGTTCAATTCCAACTGTAATACATCAACCAATGTGTCCCTGAGCAAGCCACTTAATCCCTAGTTGCTCCAGAGGTGTGAGGCTTCTCACATATATAGAAATTGTAAGTCATTTTGATAAAAACATTAGCTAAATGACACGTAATTCCATCAGTGGCAACAGATTTCTCATGCACGGAGGCTGTTTTCCAGTTATGGTAAGAAAGTTTTATCATTGCATGAACTGAGGTTTTTGCTCTGCTCTAATTTGGCTCTACATTTGTTCTCTTCTGGAGACTCAAATTTTGACTGCTTGCTTCGAAGGGCTCTCATGTCAGTGGCAGGCAAACTGAGAAAGTCACCAGTGTGAGCAATAAAAAAGTCATTAAAAGCATCCTATGATCATTGGAAATATGCTGGATTAATCATTTGCATCTGATTGAAAATGCAAAGTTCTAAAATGTGTAAGGCATTAGAGAAAATTGTGGGGTAATGATAAATAATACAGTCAATTACTAATTCAAAAGGATTAAGGTATGTACCAGATGTAAATATAAGAAAAGGATAAAAACTTTGTTGTATAGGCCTTTCTCATTAATAGTAGCTATTATGCTTTTATGCTCTACATTATTATTTTGTCTTCTGTATATTTAAACTGTTTATTTGGTCTGCAAGTGCAAGTAAACATGTTTAAGAATTCTGGGTTAAAATCCACAGCAGGAACTTGAGGCATCCAACCCCATAAAAGTGTGTTATGGGACGCTGAAAGAATCAAGTCTCCGACACATGAAAAGGGATGTAAAAACAACAAAAGAAATCTCCACAGTTAGCCAGCGTGGTAGACACAGCGGAGGATAGGGGTTAATGATACACTACGTCCTGTCGTGATGAATGTATGTTTGCATTCCTGCTGAACAGGAGAATGGGCCCAAAGCCACGGAAGGTGTTAATGTCAGTTTAGAAATATCGCTCATGAGCGGCTGGAGGGAAGAATAGAATGGATGCATTAGTCAGAGAGCTTTGTTACAAATTTGTGTTCATGCACAGAATGAAATGGGTTTGATATGGTCACATGGATGTGGGGAATTTAATGAGACCCTATGCATGTGTGATGTTAATTTGCAATCGTTTGATTACTGATTTTTTTACAGCAACATGAAGGGTGTCATTGTGGCAAATGCAGTTTATGCAAAGAGGAAAGGTGAAAAATACACCACTGTATCAACTATATTAGTCGAGACTTAATCAAATGCATCTTTACACATCATTGTCTTGTCTGAACATTCTTTTGCAGAGTTTTACTCTTCAGACATGTCTTCTGTCATACTGACTGATTGTTCAGTTTATTTATTTACTACGTGGTGAATGATGTGAGAAAACTCAGGCTTAAACTGTCAGCAGGCAGCTAATATTTCCCCTTTGGAAGTGAGTATTCTGAAACCCTCAAACAGGTATGCGTGTATTTCTGTGTGTGTGTGTGTGTGTGTGTGCGTGAGTGCAAGCTGTATCTATATGGAGCAATTCTGAGGTGTCTCTGGGCTTGTTTGCACAGGGATTCAGCTTCTGTTATCTTTTCCTGCAGCTATAGAAGAGGTGGGAAAATATACCCTCTCTTTTCAATCACCCTCCTTCCTCCTATTTCTCCTCCTCCTTTCTTTCTTTGACCCTTATTAGCTACGGTGAGGGCTGATGGCAGGCGATACATCTAGCACACACCTGCGTGGGGGTGTGTTCCTCTTGTCCTCCTCTCTTCCTTTTCGCCTTACCTTGTCTTCCATCTTTCACCCTCTTGCCACCCCTTAACCAGTTTTGCCCCCCCCCTTCTTCTCTCTCCATCCTGCAGCCCTTCCACCGATCTTCCTAGGTTCATTCATCTTTGACCTGCACTGGGGATCACTTCGCACCTCCGCTCTGTTTGTTTTGCTTGTCCTGTCATCCCCTCACCTCACCTCCACCCCCCTGAACGAAGCCAAATAACTCAACTGTCGATGAGGGAACACCCAGACCCGACCCGCCCCATACCACCACGACCTCCACACACCCCAACAGACCCCCAACTCATCTCCACTGACAGAGCGAGATGAGTGCGAGACAGGCTCAGGAATGAAAAGACTGCTGCCCCCCCCCGCCTCCCCAACACTCACGCACACACACTTCCTGTGATTAATCTAAAACGGTTTACAAAATCTCATTCAGTAGTAGCTGGTGTTGAGTATGTAAGTATGTAAGTGTGAAATGAAATTCAAAGAGCAATATTTCAAAAAAAAAAAAAAAATTCAAATGAAATAAGATATTTGGTGGTTGTTCAACATGTACATTTAAATCTTTCCCAAAGTGGCACTGTACCTTTACAGGCTTTCCTGTGGGAGATAGGTTTAGACAGGTCTCTGTAGTAGCCCTCCTTGCAGTAGTGGCAGTGGCGTCCAGCCGTGTTGTGGCGACAGTTGAGGCAGACTCCTCCACTCTTCCTTCCCGACAGCTTGTACAGCTCCATGTTGAAACGACACCTTCGGGCATGAAGGTTGCAGTTACAGGCTGTGAAGAAAATAAAAAAAAGGATGCAAAAAGGTTACATTTAGTGTAGAACAAATAGGTCACAGTATTTATTCCAGTTATCTACAACAAACTAATTAAATAGTTGATAAAGGATGACCATGTTTCATTGAATCTGCATTCGAGTTTGAAATTGAGTTGAGTTGAGAGTTTAACCAGTAAGGTGATAGGTTTGTGCAAATGACAATAAAAAACATGTGGTGAGCAGAGCATTTAACCTTTTGGAGAATTTTTGAACACCTGAACCCAAGGTTAGAGTCATGTTTCCGATTATCCTTTTTCCAATAGTCAATTCTGTTCCTTATTTGTACTGATTTGACATGAATGAAAAAAAAAGCCTTTATGTCAATAAGCACCCTACAGGTGTGTGAGAAGGTTTCATTATGTTCTGAGGTGTTAAATAATGACCTCAGCACTGGAAAAAAGTCCATTGTTCGCTATCATACTTTTAACCTTTTGAGTGTATTTGTAGTCAGTTAAAGGTGAGAAAGTTCTCTGGTAATGAGGTCAAACACCTCATACATTTTCTACCTCTTTTCAGTTGTCCCATTTCTGTCTCTTACTCACACACTCTACTCTTCACTCCCTTTACCTTTCTCTAGCTTGTTTCATCAAGGTCATTGCCTGCTCTCCAGAGTCTAAACTGTACTAAACAGAAAGTGAAGGCCTGGTATTAACATTTCTCCCTTCCCTGCAAATCCCTGTGAGCATGTGCGAGAGACCCCTCGCTGCCGCTTGTTTACTGATGAGTACAGTTGCCAGTGCTAAGTTTAATTATTCGGCTGATGTTTATTCATGACTCTCTGGTGGCGGAACGAGACAGACATGCCTAACTTCATTAAGGTTTGCCGTCCGAGCCACCGATCTTTCACCACCACCAGAGAGGCATTCATGCATTATTAACAACAACACTTTTGATACAGTTTGTGGCTCTACTGTGTGTGGTTACATACTGTACTGTTTGTGTGTGTACATATGGAAATATTTAGGTCCAACTGGAGTCCCCTGGTTGGTTTATCTGTCTGTAATGTTGTGCACCACCTCCTCACACAGCTCTTTTCATCATCTGCCCATCATAATGGAGGAGCGCTCGCTGCCCTCTGCATCCATCAGCCAGGCTTCTCACTGGTGTGTGTCTGCTTGTTCGGTGTGTGTTTTTTTTCTGGATGTGTGTGTCTGTTTGGGGGCCCCGAGGCTCCTTTTCTCCACTCCAAGGACCTAATTAGTTTAGTTTAGTATATTAGTTTATAATGACATGGAAAGTTCCCCTTAATTAACTGTACAGTAAAGGAGCAGCTTTTGCCTCTATGGCTGATTTTCAGCTGTAGTCCCCATACAGCTGACAATAGACATCCTAAAATATAATGGTTGACATATTAAATACATTTACAATATACGCATGCAGAACACACACACAAACACACACACACACACACACACACAAACACAATAGCAGGTCTGTGCCTTATCAGTGGTGACTTGGCTCGGTGTCTTTCCTGCAGGACTGCAGGGTTTAATTAGTGATATGTCTTGTTCCGACTGTTGGTCTCAAGCATTAGTATGCAAAAAACAAGACTTTTAATTCCACAAGACTACAAGAGGACGGTATTTCAATATTATTTTCTGTGGAAATAAGCGGTGCTTTACCTTAAAGTGACAGATCTGAGGTTTGCATTGTTGTCTTTAGCTAGATTTACCCCAGTGCATGACTCGTAGTGTTCAGAAACCAGAGCTATCCTCCCTGACTCCCCTGGAAAAACCCTGGAACCCACTAATAGCAACAAATGTGTGCGCACAAATCTGTTTAGATATGAAGAGGGTGAGGGATAAAAGTGCATAACACACCTTCAGAGCACACTTTGTGAAAGCTATCTCTGTGCCCGTCTGAGGGTATCAGGGATCACTGTAGAGATCAGTCGGTGGAGGATCAGTGCATGGTATTAGACCTGCAGACACGTTTCTGTTACACTACAAAGATGTTTTCACACCCTAACTAAATGAACAGGTGGAATTCAAGCCTACTGGACTGCACAGCCTCGGTGAGAATGAAGATGTTGTCCTGGGAGGCGTGTTGGATATTGAAAAAAGAGATGGCATACATGTTGGCTGTGAAGGTGTGGGGAAGAAAGCTCCATTTTGTTTGACGGTGTCGTACTTTATAAGTTATTATGTCAGATAATGTGGATGAGTGAGAGGCACTTTATTTAAACTCACTGAGACTGGGCGTGATGTAAGCTTGTTCACACAACACCTACACATGGAAAAAATAACGTGGAAACAATGTAATTGTTGGCACATTCCAATCGTTTCATGAGCACAGACTGTTAAATTAAATTACATCATCATCACAGCCCAAATTAGCACATTTAATTAAAAAGAATTGAAGATTTTTTAAGCCAGTATGTGATCTGTCTGGCGTGGGCTTATCAGGTTTCCTGCGGCATTATAAACAAGTCATTCAGACATCTCAGTGTTGTCTATTCATGTAGAGTTTTCCATTCATAACTCCCTATCAGGCAAAACAATTTAATGTTTAAAGATAACCATATGCTGTCAGTCACAATAAAATACCCCAGTGACACAGGAGACTCTGCTCTCAACCTTTTCCTGCAAAAAGAATTATTTGCTATTGCTGTTTATTCATTATAATGTAATTTTACGTCTGATTTGCAGCATATGTTGGATTATACATATGTGCGCCATTCAGTGATTATCATAAAGCAAATCATTAAATCATTGAATTTTTTTATACACAAAGTAAGACCTGGTTTGGTTGGTCATAAACCACAAATACATTTAAGTATGAATGACGAAAGTATGAAAGTATGAATTATTTTTTTGTGGAAAGGTCTTTGTTAAGCCAAGAGAACAAAAGCATGTTGGATAAATTCACTACTGGCAGCTCCTCTCCATCAACATAAAAAGCCTGATATGGTGGTAGAGATTGTATTTAAATTCCCAGCATTATGCATTCATACTGAAGCAGATTCTGCAGCCTTTTGTTTCGAGGTAAAGAAAAATTAAACCGGACCACATTGACATTACACATGTCTGTCACAAGAAACTGGTGAGGTCATTCAATGGTACCCTCAAAAGGTTAGACAGGGAGATAAAAATAGAGTGGAGTGTTTAGTTAAAATTGGTCCATCACTTGTTTCATTAAAAAAAAAAATCCATTCAGAATGAACACCCAGAGTAAAATGCTCTCTGTTGCTGAAATACCAGCTATGTCTCTCTAGGAGGGTCGCTGTGGAAACACAAGATCGCGCACACACACACACACGCACACACAAACACATGCATACACACAAACACACACATACACACACACACACACACACACACACATGTACACATTCCTCACGCCTGCTCTTTGCAACCAGCAGGATTCAGGATTTCTGCCCCTCAGAGAGAACACAAAAGCTAAGCTGTAGTTTATTTCAGCCAAGCAATCAGCTCACACACCTTCAGAGCAAACAAAAGCTACTGCTACCATTCACACACAAAACACACAGACACATGCTAAGTGCACCAGGTGCTCTTTATAGACAAGTTTGCTCCGAGCTTCCTGTGATTCAACATTTCATCTGTGTTAATATCAAAACAATGTATGAGAATGCAAAAGAATCTACAAAATTGTACCTTTTATAACTAATAAATTATAAATAATGTTAACAGAGTCTACATTTTCCTTTTAGGACACCTTAAAATCTTTGGTCTGCTTTCAATCAAGTTAACTGCTTCAGGCTGCATTAGTGAGTCAGTGGTTGGCTGTAACCGCCCCCCCCCCCCAGGTGAGCAATAAAAAGTGTGAACTGATACCTTTAAAACAAGAGTAATTGAATTAACTGGATAAAGCTAAGCTTACCTAAAGCTTTTCCAAACTTCCTGTAATGTGCATCACTGCTATCTACAATGACAAAAAGTCATGTCTTGCAGCTGTTTTGACCTACAACTGCAGAATTTGACAGCAGACGTACTTGTTTTTTTGGGTGTTGCTGTTTCTCGCACATCCTATACAGTAGGAAACACAGGGCCTCAGAGCAATGTCTTGGTGTGTTTTGGAAAAGTTGGCTAATTTGTTTCTTTGAGTGGTTCCCAGCTTTTATCAATTGACCTCAGTCTCGTAGCAGCACAGAGGCGGCCTTCCCTCTGCTAATTAGAAAGAAAATTCAAGCAACAGAGCTTGGAGTTGCGGTCAAGCTCATCGCACTTGCGATAAGCCTGGTAATTGAGTGATGTTGGTCACAGCCTCGATTTGTTCTAAAGACACACTCGAGCAACTGATCTCTGTCACTTTCGATCCAAATCCACATGCTGGATTTGTTTTAGCTGCTGGCTGCTTACTACCCCAAATATAAAGGCACGAATGAAGAAAAAAGAGAAACTTGAAAAGGGACAGCTAATTGTATGTGTTGTAGCATATCAGACCACATTAGATATCTAACTATCCACACTGTGACAATACTGTCATCAACATTCCCATCAAATATAAATGATCCGTCTTTTTATGAGGTCTAGGGCGGTCACAGGCACTGACAAAGATTTTGTTGCTATTTTTCCAGAGTTCTCTGGAAATGTCAGCCCCCCCACTGCTATCACCTCCACCGCCAAAAACAAAACCCCGTGCCCCAGCGCCTGCGAGCAGGGGACCAGCAGCAGAGCAGCAGGGGCTTTGCTTTTAAACAAACACCAAGGGGAGTCCACACATGAGCAGTTTACATTTAATCCTATGGGCGCCCCACACAAGTAATCACATTAAATTCTAAAACCCCTTCAAAAGAAAATGAAAAACTATTAGGTGTCCTCTGAGAGAGAGAAAGTTTAAAGTAGTTTATATTCACTGTGACTTATTTTTGCAAATGTTTTCATTAAAGGTGCTCCAAAATATCTTGATCAGCTTGATACCTCCCTATACTTTGTAAGCATCCTCTTCTATGCCCCTCACCAACACACGCACACACACACACACACACACACACACAAAGTAGCAAGTAATGTAATCAAGTGTGTAAGCAATTCACAATTAAAAAAGCTACATTACAAGTAAAGGTACATAAGTCTTATCAGCAAAATGCGTCATATTTTATAATCCCATCATATGTTTTGTATGAATACTATATTTTTTAAATACTGTAAAAGTATAGCCGGACAAAAGTTACAGAGGGGCAACGTTTCAACAATTGGCTCAAAGTGGCAAAAAACCCAACACTGATATTATCCTTTAATGTCTGGGGTTTCTTCTTGAACGCAGACATCACAAACAATCATTTTGTGGCCAGATTAATTCTGTGTTTATATTTTGTCAGGGAGAAGTGATTTAAAAACATGACAGGTGACTCCAATGCCTCTTGTTAGACTGATGTCGGACCACACCAATGAAGAAGATGTGATTCAACAACTATGGAATTTTACAATGAAGAAATGATTGCCCATTGCTGATAATGACTGTTTCTCCCAAAACAACAGAAGAATTTTACTTTTTTTTTACCTAAAAGGCCTCCATAGTAACTGTTGAACCAAAACATAGAGTGATGTGAAATTAACGAAATATTTATGTTCAACTGTTTATTTAGCCTCTTATAAATTAGAACAATCCCGCTTTATATTTTGTGTTTGATGATCCAGATACTGGCATGATAAAGGCAGGAATTTCCAAATTACAGTAAATGAGAGCTAATTGAGGGCATTTGAAGGATTGGGATGATAGATGCAGTGCTCATCTCATTGTTTTGTGTTTGGCGTTCTCAATGCAATTATGGCTTTATATAAATGCATTGCCATTAACAGCTCAATTAATCCTTTTGAACAAGCAAATTATTTGTCTGTCAATAGTTGTTGCCACAATATGTTTAATTGCTGTACGAATTACTGTAAATTATTTCCATACAGACACGAGAAATCCGTGCTTTTTTTTCCTTTTTTATGCAATCAGCTCCTCTTTCTAAAATGCTTCTAAGTGACATGTTTTCACCACATATTATTTATTTTAAATCTGAAGAAAAACAAGACTCAATGACACAAATAAAACTTGCAACATGGGGTCAAAAAAACTTTAATGTCAAAACGACCACTAGCTCACCGAGTAAAATCCTTTGCAGCCGCCCGGGTTCCTCCCGGCCCATTGTCGCATGTGATTCCCTCTCTCTCTTCCCACTTCCTGTCTATCCACTGTCACTATATAATAAAGTGAAATACCCCTAAAAATAATCTTCAAAAAAATTAAAACAAATTCAGATTCTACTTTAACAAATCATAAATGGCTTGTGAAATAAGATTTATGGAAAACCAAAATTCTTCGGGACAAAAACAATATGAACAAAGAAGTACGGAACGGTATTAATTCTAAAAAGGTCAAAAAAACATTTCACAAAGTAACCACTTCAGATTTCATGACATTTCTTCAGCAATAATTAGCCAGGAGTTTAAATTCTGTTAAAACACAATGCTGCAAATTACACAGAGCAAAGGGTGAGAGATCCATAAAATACAGAGAGCTAACAAAGAACGTGTGAGTGGGAGAGAGAGAGATCCTGCTGGTGGGTGGAGGATGTATGAAGTGTGTGAGGAGTTTAAGGTCAACACTGGTCGGTGTGTATTGGGGAGCACCCTGGGAATGCCATGAAACTATGTGGGGTGATGAAGCAAGGGTGCGGGTGAGTGGGAAGAGGAAAGGGAAAGGAGGACGAGGCGCCCACTGCAGAGATTATATCAGGCTAATTTAATTCCTTTATTGCAGCCAATTAGCCACAGCACTTTAGCCCCCTGTGAGCCCCCTAGCCCTCTTAACTCGGTCTCAAATGACCCCAACTAAACTCTGGATTTCAGCTACTCCCAAAGAAGGCCATGTTTCAGAGCCGCTGTATTTTTAATTAGCAGTTTGCCTTACAGACAGAGCACCAAGGACGAGAGAGAGTGAGAAAAGTAAAGAGACAGATAAGGAAGAAAATATGGGGGGGGGAGGGGGGGATGGAAAGATGAGGTGGACAGAGGAATGGAAAGAAATCAGCCTGCTGCTTGTTAAATCCCAGGCCGGACTCAAGGGGACTTGGCTAATTGAGATCAAGTCACACAGAATATTCATCATTCCTGCAGGGCTATCAAAGACACATTAAATATTCGGTGAGCGCCGATTTCCAGTGGACAGATACCATTGCCGTCAAGCAGCCTTAACGTGCTTGTTTGACATTTTTCCATATCAGTCAAGCTGTTTATCTATTTCTACTTTCTTTATTTCATAATTTAGCCCTCTGATGTTTTTCTCAAATTATGCAATTCCCAGTGCAGGCAGAGTCTACGATGTTCTGTCAGTGGGTGATAAAATATAGTCTGATTATCCGACCACCGCAATTAAAGAGCTGTGAGAACCGCCTTGCTTCATTGCAAGCCGGGATCCCTTATGAAGCTATTAGCAGTGGAGCGAAGGTTAATGTTAAGCTATGGATTTACAGTAGACAGCAAAGTAAACACCAGCAAAGCAGAGTATATATACAGCTTGTAATACAGCACAAGTATACAGTATTTAAAGTATGAGAACAATCATACAGACATAATGTACTGAATGCATAGAGTGACGTAAAAATTTACATCTTTTTAATGAGGAACAAGAAAACAAATATTTTCAGCAGTTAGATTGAATACTATACCATCTTTAATCAAATGTGTGGGATTGCATATTTTTTTAATTACTATTGTTATGTCCACTTAATTGTCGGTACTCATAATTGTTTCTATGGTCTCTGTTTTTATTATCTGGATGGTAGATGGAGAAAGAAACCTCAAGGACAAATAAAAAAAAACTGGGTTAAAAGTAGCATTAAGCCAAGTGAAGTTGTTCATCTTATCTACCTGATAAGAGTATTTCCCTACTGTCCTACGAGCCAGCAAATTTTCACACACAAATTGAAAATTGATAGTATAAAGCCTTTGACACATTAACACCAAGCTCAGATGTACATCCCGTTCAGATGCACACTGCCTTACAAGCTGCAGCCGCCTCCAGCAGCAGGCCAGCCTGCTCCATGCTGAGCTAAATGGCCCATATATTCACCCTCTGTCTTCACGTGGGGGCTAATAGTCCTTTCCTTTTTCAAGAGTCTAACTAGCCACACAGAGGCACAACAACAAAGAAAGGCCTAATGGCCTCCAATTTCCCGCATTAGTGCCCATTTAATGGCTGACCTGCCCTCTCGTTAGGCAGCGCAGCATGGGAGCACTTCTCAGCCGTGCGCGCGCTCGCACGCACACACACACACACACACGCACACACACACACACACACACACACACACACACACACACTCTCCTTCCAGCCTTCCACAACCACACTGCCTTGGGCCCCTGCAACACTTCCACCCCACACTGAGACCGCATAATAGGCCAGTTTGTAAAAGGGCTGGCCTGTGATCAGTGGTGCATCCATTTGCTGAGTAATCAAGGGTCTTTTGTCTGAGTACTGTGTGTGTGAGAGAAGGTGTGAGTGCGTGTGTGTGAAAGCGTGTTTGCACCTGCGTGAGAGACGGAGGGAAGGAGATTCCCATCTGTCTTTATTTGTGTGCTCATCGCTCTCAGAGTGTGTGTTTTCATGTGAGTGTTTGCTTGAGCTATTCCAAGATAAAGTGTTGCTGCCTGGAAAAGATCTCCTCCAATTTAAGTCTATGGGAAAATACCAGCTGACATACAGTGCAGGAATAAAAGGAGCCTGACTAGGACCACAGAGGGGCTAACGAGAGTGCGTTGTGTGTATGTCAGTTATGCCATAAAAATGCCATGGGTGGAGGATGACATTGGCAGGTCCTATTCAGGCCTATACGTTGCAGTGAAAGACCCTTTAGGCCTGTCAGGTCCCCATTCCTCCCCGCTGAACAATACGCACTAAGAGCAGCTGTCTTAATAGCGTGAGGGACTGACAGCTTTAGGAGCGATGCAATGCTCGGAGCAGCATCTATGCAAACTTTATCCCAAACAACGCTCTGCTGTATGACAACACAATACTAGTCTAGCAGGATAGTCTACTGTTTGCCAGATAGTGAAAACATCTTGTACATTTCTATTACACGTACGTCTTTAAGGAACGTGAGCTGACAGTGTTGGCAGAGCTGCATCACATCAATGTTCAGGAACCTCGTGTGTGAACGGATGCAGTGGCACGATGGCAAAAGATTCTTCCTGAGCGTGATGATGATTGGAACTAACTGGATTTACAGTTTCCTTAGCAGAAAGACCAAAAAATTCTACTTTCACTTAGGAAAGATTGTTTTTTATTGAAGGGCTATAAGTGGGAATAGTGTGTAAATGAATTGTGTTTGACTGATGGAGCGATGTTTCTTTTTTAAAGTAAAGGTGGATTACTGAAACAAGGGGCCGACGTTTCTTTCTGACATCAGTGTCTGATCTGATAATCACAGTGTGAACGTTTTGAGACTTCTCTTCCTCTAAGTATTAGCTGTGAATCAATTGTGCAATGGTTTGCAACCGCAGTGCAGCTCTCCACCATCAACCTTACTGTCAAAGCCAAGTACCATGAGGTTTCTCTCCCAGGCTTTGCTCTATTTTGTTTTACATCCAGCCATTACCTAACCCTGTCTCCTCTGTCTAAAGCCCCACACATCCACATCCACCGCTCAGGCTTTCACGGAAAGGACGCACATCAGAAACACGCAGAACAGATCTCCAAATACCAAATCTTCCCTAAACCAGGGTTCTCACTGCTTATGTCAAACATCACCTCCAGTCTATTTACTCCGGGAGTTTGGTTTCTATGGGACCAACAGACCCATAGTGTTTGGGGTTCACATAAGTCCTGGCAGGTCGTCTTGTGTGTTGCTGGCCCCGAGGCTGACAGGGATGGGCCGGTGCTGTCAGTGCTAGACAATGAGACAGAGCTTACACTGGGCTTACTCACGCTCCTCGTAGCTGTGATTCATACTTATCCCACAACCTCGGCAATTAAGGCAATCACTCTGCTCCGACAATGTTAACTAAATATTTTAAACCCAGTCGTATTATAGCAGAATGGAGTCAACCAACCCTGATTGGCGGCCGTGAGCTGAGAAAATAAACAGTGTTTGAAGATTAGATGATTAGAAGATTAGATCAGTTAATTTGGCCCTTCAGGCATGAAAAAGGCGGAGAGCAATTTTTGTCCTTCGTGAAGACACTGGATATCTCAATCAACCATCATAATGGCACATCTTTTTCATTCTCTCTTGTTTTTTTTTCAAACACATTTTTGACCAAGAGAATGTGAAGAAGAGCTCTGTGGGAGAAGGCGCTCCCTACCTTGCTTTGGAAAGTTTTCCTATGTTGAACTGACTCAGCCTTGAGGATAAGCAGATGAGTCTTGGATTAGGGTTGAGATTGGAATGCTCTCTTGGATTTCTTTCTACTGGGTAGAAACATTTACGGTTTTCACTCCCCAATAAAACACACTTTGCATAAGCCAATCTGGACACGTTCATCCTGGAATTGTCTCATATATGACGTAAATTATTGATGCAGGTATTTTTGGGGGAAATTTATCCCTTTGAACTTCATCTTTTGGTGAGAATGAAAGTTTATTTTTGACTTTGGAAACAGCAGCTGAAAAAAAATATCACTTTAAGGTCCACAAGATCTTGCTCTGCAGATGGAGCTGCCTAGATGTTCAAATTTCAATTTTTATCTGAGCACTTCGTTTGATTCATTTAAGCTAACACCGACAGAAGAAATCTTTAAGTGCTTGAAAAAAACTTAAAATGTATCTGGTAATAAAGATCATGTGAACAGTTTGATATGTAATTTCTCTCCAAGTTCATTAGCCTCCATAATTAAATCCTTCACAATTCTAAACATAAAGTAGTAAATCATTTTTTAGTGTGATCTTGTCATTGGTCCAAACAGTTCTCCACAGTGGAACAATAAATTGGGATGCTCATGATCAGAAAAAAAAAATGGAGTCCACAGAAATCCTGCCACTCTCTGGGCGGTAAATGCTTAATTTAAGCTCCCCTCAAAACTATTTTATTGCAGACTCATTAGCAACCACAGCACCGTGACCATGCTAAGCAGGTGGGAAACCTTTGACCTTTACACACACACCCTACATTCCTTTGTCAAGTACCCATTACTAAGTTACCACTCCTCTGAAATGGGCCATAACCCTTTTCCTCCTCCTGCTACCTTCTGCAGCGTTAGTGAGTGGTACTCTGGACTGTTGAGACAAATTTCTCTATAAAATGTATAAACCATGAAAATAGAAATCAGTTGGGCAGTCAAATAAAGAGGAAAGGATAGTGGAATTATCTGAAACTCAAGTCAATCTAGTGACAAAGGGGAATGGAGGAGTGGCGAGATGGAACGGAAAAAAAATAAATCTCAACTTGACAGACTTTTTTTTAAAAGACACTGCTCTTCCTTCTCTCCATCCCTCTGTTTATTCCCTCCTGTTAAAGCTCACAATGAACTGAAGTTCCACTATCGCTTGCTGATCCCAGCTCTTTTACAACTTGCCAATTACTCTTAACACTGTCGGGGGGGTAGGTTTGGCTCGAGACCAAGTTGCAATGAAAATCATCTTAAAAGGCCCCTCTGATTACTGAGAGCACCGGAGCTCATTGTGGAAACGGCTGTTTCCGTGGGTCAGTTTGCACACAGTGTGTGATGGTTTTACACTTTACTTGTGCATCACTTGGCAGGATTTCTCCAAACTGTCTAGCTGAATGACAATATTTCAATCAGAGACTGACCCACTCACATAGAAATCAAAGCCAGAGGAGGGTTTGAATCCACACAGCCTGAGAAAATCACAGGCATTTAACACAGTAGAAGGCAAACTATACTGTGCAGGATAGGTAGACAGTGAACAGGTTTAAGAAAAAAAAAACTTTCCTGGATGAATAAAGGTTAGAAAAATGACAAAAACACCACATTGTTTACTATAGGCGCAGTGCATGATTATCCAGCTATATGAGTGAGAATGTAAACAGACAAGGAGGCTGGGTTGTCAAAGTGTGCAATCAGAGAGACATTTAAACTGTCTCAGCCAACATACATCAGAAGGTGGGGTCACTAATCATCTCGGTACGTATCGCACTTCTTAGCTGCATCTGGCCTTAAAAGCAGACTTTATGCAGACAGCAGCATACAGTGGAATGATTGTGTGCGTGTGTGTGTGTGTGTGTGTGTGTGTATGTGTGTATGTGTGTGTACTGTACATTTTTGACTTCTTGCCACCAAGTCAAGCACAGTCTCTTATCCAGAGGAGGGAGTGAGCGGGAAGCCGCTGGAAACCATAAATCTGAAACCCCACAGCACATTTTCTTCACTTCTGTGACACATTTATTGTCCTTTTTCCGTTTTTCCATTTTCCTTATGTGGTCCTCAGCTCTCATCCATTTTTTAAAACTGGACACTCTTAAACTTTAAACTGAATGGATCCTGCACTATTAAAAAAAAAAAAAACTGCTCACAGTGTGTGAGCAGGGTGTGTACGGGCACGGGGGAAATGATTTGCCACCGTAGCTGCATGTGTTTTCTCAACCCATGTTTTATGCTTTAAAGTAGCCCCCCCCACAAAGTGCTTTGAGTGTCTATGATAAAACGCAATATAAATGTAATTTGTTAATATTATTATTATTATTATTAAAGCGCTCAGTCTAGAGATCCTTTGGTCACAAACGGAGTGTGAGGGTCGCAGCAGGCCCAGCTGAGAGATTTTTCTTGGGAGAGGCAGAGTTGAGCAGCATGTAGAGCGATGAGCTCACTGAGAAACAGATATCTGCCATGTTGGGGCATAAAAGCTGATGGCACGGCACTACAGGATGCAGAACCAATGAACAAGATGTCCTGCTCACAGTATTGGGCAGGGAGAAGCATGACTAACAAGTTAGTCTGTGATGGACATGGAACGTCAGTGAATGACAAGACAAACTCCACAGTTACATTCATGCTGCAGGATATGATTAATGATGAGTTATTAGCACTGATCAGCAATTTTGTGACTTGACAATAATCCCCCTATGATCTCTCAGACTCGCTAGTACAGTTCATTTTAATCATGACTGTAGGGAAAGTGCGTGCATGCAATGTTACAGTAAGTGTTGGTGAGCAAAGAGGCCATTTCAAAGAGGAGAGGATCAAAAGGATCAAAAATGTGGTGAGAGTGTGCACATGCATATGCATCACTCTTACAACACATTTTGTCTTTGGGCTCTAAAAATATGTCTTCCCGTGTTTCAGCCTTGGCTATAACTCATAATCCAGGACCTCTGGAACATGGAGCTATAAATGTAAATGAAATTTATTTAGTGTTATTTTTTTGAGCAGCTCACAGTCACTTAGATCCCTCTACTCAGTGAGTTAATCTTTAAGACCAGTAAGAGCTAAAACTGATCAGACTCAACAACCTTAAATATCACTTTTCACAGAAGATGGCATGCTAACCGTTGATCTGTCGATAGTTCAGTTGCAACAGGACAGGTAGTAGGCCTAGGAGTAGGTAGAGTAAACGCAAGCTATTATAAGTGATCTTTCTTAGTGCACAATGCTGGAAGGTCTGCTTTCTCACTGAAACCAATAATAATAAACAGGATACAAAAATACTGAATAGTTACAAATACAGTGGGTACGGAAAGTATTCAGACCCCTTTAAATTTTTCACTCTTTGTTTCATTGCAGCCATTTTCCAA
>NC_048408.1:19011426-19031426 GCF_013103735.1 Etheostoma cragini
TTTTGGAAAAAGGCTGCAATGAAACAAAGAGTGAAAAATGTAAAGGGGTCTGAATACTTTCCGTACCCACTGTATATTTGCTGACTTTCCTCCAACGAATTCTTGTTCATTTGAATTAGAAGAGCTAGCATTTTCAGCCAAATCAAATGATTAAGAACAAATCAACTATAAAAAAAATCATAAACATTTACTTTATATCAAACATTTTTTTGAAAACCAATAATATAAACCAATTTATGGCAACGGCATGACAGTCCAGTGCATGCAATAAATACATAAAGTCTGTAGTCAGTATTTTGTTTCATAAAGTTAAAAAACTATAAAAACCAAAACAAAGAAACACTATAATGCACATACAGTACATTACATGCATGCGTTTCAGTTGTTATACATTCATATTTTATTTTTTGCATTTGACATTTGCAGAGAATCCCTCATAGAAGGCAACCTAACAAACATGCAGCAGCTCAGCACTCCACATATTGGTACTCTCTGACCCAGTACTTCTTCAAACTTCAAAATAAATCCTCTATCCATCTATATTGTCAAGTTTCTGGTTATTTTGTCATTATTTCCTTGACTTTATTTACCATACTGTATCCACTTCAGCTCAACACATTTCACTTAATAAGCAGCTTCCTTAAAATATAAGATTCTGCCAATAACTCTAAAAGGTTTTGGTGGGAGCATGCTGCCATCCTGCAGCAGCCTCAGCAGACGGGGATTTACATAGTACGGCGCTGTGGCAGTTGGTTTAGTCCATGCAGAGTGTTTCTGACACTGATGGAGTGGAGATGTTTTTACTTTACTGGCTTTAGAACAACATTTACTGCACTCCTCTGCTGTGACATAGTGCCTGCTGCTCAGTATGAAATAGGCCCTCATGCACACAAGCAAACATGCACGCTGGTACACATACATACTGCATAAATACAACCATTTTCATACATCCACTGCTCTAATTGCAATGCTGGAATAGTAGCTCTTCAAGGTTTATATATATATATATATATATATATATATATATATATATATATATATATATATATATATATATATATATATATATATATATATATATATATACATGTATTCTAGGGAAACTCTAGAAATCACAGCACTTTATATCTTCCTTAACATAATGTGACACTTCTAACTTAGGCAGGAAGGATACAGTTTGGGAAGTGGAGAAGGAGGAAAAGAGACCCTTCTGATCCAGAAACCCAAAACCTCATTGTAATTTAGTCATCGGCAGAAGGCAATTAGAGAGGGAAGAACTGGTCTTTGCCAGAGCAAGCAAACGGCTGACACAAGCTGAGGATAAACACTGTTTTGCAATGAAAGCCCACTTTTGCTGTGTTAAAAATCTGACAACAGACAATGGTTATTATTATTATAGCAAATGCAAGTTTAAACTTTAAAAAAAAGTGCAAAGAAAGTTTTATTTTGGTGGAAACTAGGGAAAGCAAACAGGAGGTCAACAGTCTTTTTGGAATAGAAAGACTGTGGCGCTCATCTAACAGGGAGTGAAATGAATGAAGGATTTATCATAGGAGATTACAGGCATGAAGGGGAACACCTATCTTTTTGTTTCATCTCTTGTTTCAAATTTGGATTCGTATTTATTTGAACAAGTCTTGGCCGGAAGTTCAAATGTTTAATACTCCTGGGTAATAAACCATACCTTTGGGTCCGGCTGATCATTGTTATTCACTCCATGGATAATTGAAGGAAGACACAATCTAGTATAAGAGTGCCTTGGGGCAAAGATGATAACAAGTGAAGAGATTTTTTTCTTTGTTTGTACATTATATTAGATATACTGTATTGCAGATAACAAAGACATAATTTGACAATAAGGTTAGGCAACCCAAATGCTATAAAAGATTGTTGAATTAACAATTCTGTGAAACTGAATTGTTTTTATGCCTTTTAAAAAATCTACACATGGCAACTACAATAAGCGTTGAGGCAAAATTCAGGTTATGGCAAATAATAAGTTTAAGCAACACTACATGACTTTTTGTAACTTAAAATAATGCTTCCAAAATATTTTCAGTGGTTCATATAACAAATGTAACAGGGTAAACAGCACTTCTGCATTTGCTTTGCGGCTGTGTACCAACTATAAGCGGATATGTAGTTCCAATGAGACATAATGGGACAATTCCGCTTTCAACCTGTAGGTGGACCAAACAGGGAAAAGTAATCTAGTGTTGCTTTAACGTTAGTGTTGGTTGGCTAAAACATTTATTTAAAGTTAGAGAAAGCGCATGGTTACGTTATTGCAGGTGTGCAATGAGAAATAGACCAGTTATAAAAGGACAGGCGACACCGCCTCCCTGACCTCCACACCTGTTTCCAGCTCAATATATATAAACAGCACACTACTTCCTGCATGGTATTGCACAGTAAGGTGCAGAATTGCAGCGATACTGGGCTGGAGAAGGAGGATTTTAAAAAGCTAAACAGAATACCAGTTTAACTCTACTGAGGAAAATGAGGCAACAACTATTTCCTGTGTCAGCCAACAGATTAAGCTTACAGGTTTCCATCCAAATACTTTGAGTATTGTGAGCTCTGATGGACACTGTGCTTTCCAGTGAAATGTAAGTGGGTGTGTAATTTATGTCAAGAGAAACAGTTCCCCCCAATGTGTTATTGATTCTGTAGATATTTCTTAATATTTGCTTTGGCAGAAGGTTGACTTTCAGCTGCAGGGTGATGCTGCTCAGTGAAGCAGGAAAATTGACTGTAATTATCATAGGCCACTTTAACTTAATCTAATGAAAATTACTTTAGAAATGAGTTTGACCTCTTAGAGCAGTTTTTTTTTGTCGTCGCATGTTGCAGCTGATTTAAGAGTGAAAACACAACATTTGATATTGATAATGTTGTCAAGATTTATCAAATTGTAATGGTTTGCATATTTCTGAAAACACTTGCTTCAAATATGTTTAATAATATTTTCCCATCTGTGCAAATACCCCGTCAACACATTCACAACTTGCCCATTGTACTGTAATCTACACTGTTGTGTCTAAAATATGAAAACCACTGCGTTGGCAAGAGAGGTGTCATTTCCGATGAGGTCACCGGCCGAGGCAGTAAGCCAAACACTAACCGCTGTTATTCTTTTCCTTAAATCCCACTCTTCTGTTTCTTTTTTCTCTCTATCTTTGTTTGTGATCGCCTCATTCTTTATTTTTTCACTGACCTTGTTTGTTATTGGGGCTTCGAGTTAATTTAATTTCCCGCCCACTGTTGCTCACAGAAACCCAATACTGTCTTTCTTTCTAAAAGTGGAAACTGTGCTGCTTAATGTTCCTGGATAATGAAATGTTGGCTATGAAATGAAGTGTCATAGGAGGCAGGACAAAGGCTACATGCTCTAAAGACAAACTGTTGAAGTGATCTTTATTTTCTTTAAGGTCTCTGTCTAACAAATCCGTTATCAACTATTCTGATAGGACAGTTTGTAGTTCCAATATAGCAAATATGTGACGTGAAATGTATAAAAATGTCCTTTAAAGAATCGTTGATTAAAAACGTAATTCCTGGTGTTGGTTGCAGACATAAAGCACTGAAGAAGTTGATGTACAAAGTGTCCCACATGGCGATTATTTGCCCTGAAATTAAGTGTCTAAAAACATAACTGCAAAAAGATGCATAAAAATTACGGTCAATCAAACTTATGAGGACTTTCTGTTTATTTCATTGTAGCGTTTGCTGCCAAAATGCTTGTTTTGATTTGTCTTGTTAGCCTCGTTTCTGGCACCTCTAGAAAAAGTAAAAGTGCACCGTACACAACCCCTTGAGGACAAGTGAAATATTTGTTAGTATATGTATGTTTTTCCAGGGTATTGAAACATAATGAGCCTACCCCGTCTGCTAGAATTTAGATTTATAAATGAATAATCTGCCACAGAAAATACTTTTTAATTTAGTTAATGGTCATATTAAGGCACCCACAGCGAGACTCTACAGCACTTGGTGAAGTTTAGGGAAAGTGATTTGAAGTACAAAACAGGACATGTTTACTTTATTAATGTTTAACTGAAACCACAATCTTTACCTAACTTAAACCAAAGGGCTTTTGATACCTAAACCGAGCAGCAAGCAAGACTCAGGATCAATATAATTATCATATACTTTTTTTTAGAAGACCGGGTTGCAGGAATAAGAGTTATCTTAGCATAAAAACATTTTTTTTTACTGACAAGAACAAGGTCTGCATCGGCTACTGTTTATACTCCCACAGCACCCTGACAGACCAGGGAGATAGAGGAGGAGTGCATTGGGAGCAAGCCACCCCCTTGCAGCTACCTATCTCCAGTATCTATACCTCTTTCTTCATCATACTCTTTCTGTCTTCCTCTGAGACTCTGGGAGACAGAAGCATCATTTCCCATTGGTTAGTCCTCATGCTCCACCTCAACTTTCATCTCCAGCCAACGATCTGCCCTGCACGGGAAAACGCAACCAAAACAAGAGCAGGGAGCTCAAAGGGGGGACCAAATCAATGTGAAATGCATTCTCCAGGTTCATTTTTATCATCAGATACACATCTGGATATCTACAGAGACCTGGTACATAATCATTTCAATATATGCAAGTGTCTCTGGAGGTTAGAGAACAGAAGATAGACAGAGGGAACGAGGTGGAGGCCAAGATTTTTTTTCCTGTGTCATTCAGGTTCAGGTCTTAGCTTCAAAGAAAACACAAAGGGGCCCCATTTGGAAATTAATTTTCACCACGAACAATCATCTCAAAACACAAATATTACCATTAATGACTCAATTTCCTGATGATTTCCTTATCTACCCCCCTAATTGGGCCCATTTGTTTGCTTTGTCATCCTCCAGTGATATGGGCCTTTTGTTATTAGAAGCAGAAAGGGGACTCACGTGGGAACCTGATGACTTATTCTGCTGGAGGAGGGGGACCCCCACAGCTGCTGAGGAGCCCCTGCAACACACATTACGACTATAGAGGCAGCCCCCATCCTACAACACCAAGACCCAGCAGCAGCAGCAGTGGGAGCTATTTAAATAACACTTACTGGTAATACACTGACTCAAGAGACTCTCTGTCTTTATCTCTCTCCCCTTCTCTTTTTCTCTTGCTTACACTCCCTCACTTTGTCTCTCTCTGTTACCCAATTGTCTCTCTTTCGGTTTCCTCTCTCTCTATAATGGGTCTTCTACAGAGGAGCTGAATCAGCTGAGGCCAGTACTTTCCGAGTTTCCCTCTGCTCTCTGCTGGACACTGAGCCTAATTAATTGGCTGCATTTTCCAGGAGGGAGCAGAGCAAGCAAGGGGAAAGGGGTTATAGGAAAAAACGTGTCAGTCAAAGGAGGAGAGGGCATGGCTTTACTCTATCAGATGCTCTCCATTTCCTTTCTGAAAGACAGAGATGGTGAACATGTGTGCTCTTGTGTCTGAGGTGATTGTGAGAGAGAGAAAGAGAGAGAAAGTGTGGATTCACAGCCCTTCACCCAACTACAAGTCTTATCTGTGAAAGCTAATGAGTGATGGATTAACCTGGGATCACCCCTAGCAAATTGAGATGACCCCACAAACTTACCCTAAGTAGCCTCCCAGAAGTCTGCATTCCACTTCACACAACCAACAAATACACACACATACATCAGCCTTCTGTGTTATTTTCTCTCAATAAGGTTCATCCTCCTTAAAAGCAGGGCTCTGTGTTTTGACGCACAGGTTGCTTTTAGAGTAGACATCAATACATAGGTAAAAAAAAGATTAAAAAATGACAATGTAAATGCTTTCCACTGTTTCCAATGATCCTGATTTCTTCTTGTGACTCCAGACACATCATATTTTCAGTAGATGTAGAGCACATATTTAAAAGCCTAATTTGGTCCAAATGCATCCAAGGCCTGACTGCAAAAATTATCCTATACTCCGAAGTCCAATTTCCAACAATTATACACATCAGTCTAAAAGGAAGCATTGCCTGCAAAGTGTCCTTTCCTCAAGTTGATTGTAAATCTGTCTACTTTGTACTGACCTCTGCTGACTGAGATCTCTTTGTGCAACGGTGTCAACCTGCTGCCTGCAAATCTACCCATCATCTACCCAACAGGCTGCCATCCCTAAAAAACAAAGATAAAAAGCTGACGCATAACTCTTAGCTGCCTTGTCTTTATAACCAACATCACTGTTGCTTATACAGACAATCAGAGGCCCACACACATACGCTCAGGCACACAAAAACAAAACTGTGACTTCAAGGCACCCATGACGACCGGGTGCAACAAACCTCCAGTGGCTTGCTGGCTGCCACACACACACAGTCTGCACCATGACTTATATGGGAAAGACAAAGATGTTGGTGATAAATCACCATCAGCTTTTCAACCACACACACACACACACACACGCACACAAACACACACACACACACACATACAACTGACGAAAATATATTAGCATTCCAGGATAACTGCATTCTGAAACTCATTCTACAGTTTAAATATTTACAGCATAATTAACCACCAAAGACACTTTATTCCTCAGAGGTAGCTGGTTCACGCAGATTACGACAGCAGTGTGCTGCAGAAATATATGGGGGTGCCCTGATCTACATAGCATGCTACTGTGTTGTGGTGTAACGTCGTCCAGACATTAATCATCTATAGCTGTGAGTGTTGAGGACCCCTGCTCAGGCCTGATGTGCTCACGCTCGTGCTAGGTGGTCCTGTCGACGAGCAACGTGACAGCTGCCAGAGAAGTTTTTGTTAGGACTCTCACCTTGAATCAAACGCGGAGCGGCTGCAAACAAAAAAGCCTCCTTCTCTTTTATTTCTCTCTCTCTCTCTCTCTTTCTCTTTTGCAAATGAGCAGGTATCTTCTTTCCATTGTTGTTGTTGGTGTGGTTACAGCCCTATTTGCTACAGGGAGATTTTGGGGAACAAGATGGCGATATTGATATTGTAATCACCGCAAGGAACACCCCAGGGTTCAGCGCAGGAGACAGACCTTTTTTCTTCACTTTAAATTATTTTCTCTCTCTGTCTTGCTTCCTTTCCTGTTGTTGCCTCTAGCACACACTACATTTGCTTTGGCTGCAAACACTCACCCTAATCTTGGTAACTGTTCAGTAACCTGCTGCCACACAGAGGTACTGAGGTCGTCAGCTCTGATCCTCTACAGCTACCTTGGGATCAAGTCTCACATATGCATGAACACACACTCAATGATTTTTTAACTCTAAATATCTGCTCTGATCTTTCTATGGTGTTGGCAATGAATCAGGATATTGCCAGGACAGTGTTTCAGACCTGATGACTGCATTAATGACTGACGCTGGCTTGTGCAGAAACAAGTGATTTTATAGGGGAACTCTGTTTACATACCAAAGTCTGTGTAAACGTCTTGGGGAGTTTTACTGCATATATAAAACAAGTTGTCTGTAATACTTTTTTTGGCTCCAGAGGTAGCTGTGTGAAGTCTGATATATTGCCTCAAGTGATATCACTTGAGTTTGTATCGGTTGGAGTTGAAAATTAAAATAATCTGGTGGTGTGGAGTTAGAAAGAAGTGAGAAATAGAAATCAGCTTGAGGCTAAATTATCTACTAGCATAGCATTTACTGTTCATTTACAGTTAAAGTGGGACCGATTGTATCCTGCCTAGTTGGCCTCTGTCACCTCTGTATGACAGCGTCTACTCTGTGGTGCAAAATATGGCTGCTTGATATAGGTTAGAGACAGGCGCGCTGTGATTCATGGAGCTGATGAGTGAGGCGCTGTCTTGTGTCTTATATGTGAACACATGCTGATATTGTTTTGCGTGGGTTTTAATTACCCCTAATCATCTGGTACCCTCTGGGCACAAACCTTTCCATTACACACGAACACCTCTCTCTTTCTCCCACACACACACACACACACACACACACACACACACACACACACACACACACACACGCACACACACGCACACACACACACACATACATACACATGCACACACAAACACACACACACACACACATGCCGTGGTTCATGCCAAACCCACAGCACACAGAGACCCTCCCTCGGCTAAGACAACCTTTCACTATGGAATCAAGTCGGCAATTAATTCATTAACAGACATGTCTCCCCAGGCGCTGAATAGCTGCTCCCATCCTGGACAGAATTACGGTTTGCGTAAACTCCCACTGGCAGACAATGCACACACACACACACACACACACACACACACACATACATTTATCAACAGAGACTAAGAAGCGCATCTTCTGTCTGTCGTCGCTGGGGCAATTAAACACGAGGAGCGACCTGTGTGTGTGTGAGAAAATCTAGGGGTTGGCTGTATCCCTCATGTCCTTCAAACACCTTTTGTACAACAGCTAGCAGCACTTTTGCAGATGTTTGGGAGTCATCCTAATCATGTTTGAACACTGTTTTGGTGAATTTGTAATGCATTTAACTTTCTACACCTAAGGCGACCAGCTTTAATCGAGCTCTCGGCCTGATCCAATAATTAGAATGAAGCAGTTGTCATCGCTGCAAAAAAAGCCTACTTCAAGTCTGTGGTTTGAAAAAGATAAATCAGATTGTTAAAAAAATTCCTTAGTGTGCAGTATGCCCAGATTTTTCTCTTGAGATTTTACCTGAAAGCGTAAAAACATGGTATGGATGCGCGTGTGTGTGTGTATGTGTGTGTGTGTTTGTGTGTGTGTGTGTGTGTGAGATACTTCTGTAGAGTGCAGCTAATATTAGAGAAGTGCTGTATTGAAGGATAAAAACATGACAAAAAGATCAGTTTGGATCTCATCGGCCAGATCAATTATCACCAACTGCTAGTGGAAGAGAGCACCACAGAATGGATGAAAGATGCAAGACACACACACACACACACACACACACACACACACAGACCACACCACAGAGAGTGTTTCTACCCACAGGTATGCAGCAGCAATTTTTCTGATCATAAATGGGAGTATGATGAAGATAACAACAATCTGAGTTCCTGGCCTTGCTGGATTTTGTGATAAACCAGCAAACTCTTCTGTAAGTTCAAGCACAAGCGAGGGTGACAAGAGGAAGTGAGCGCAGGCCTGTAGCCAACAGAGTAACGCGTTATGGCTTTCCTTCAGAGGCAAAATGGCTTCTGACCAAACCGTTTCTCAAAAACAAGGTTGAGGTTCCATTTCTGGTACAGAGACCTGCGCGCACACACATACACACACACACACACACACACACACACAAGCTAAAAATGTGGACTCACACTGAGCGGGTTCTGTGTTGCATTATGTGTTGTAGCCAAAGCAATGAAACAAACCCATGGCTGCAGAAATGTTCACTTTAGCCAAACAACCATGAATTCAACAACAGACACACAGGCTGTGAAATTTCAGAACAGGCTGTATTTTTTTCTGACAAGTGAACACATTAATAAATAAATGTTGATTGAATATATCACCCCAAGCGGTGCAAACTGAGTATTTCAAAAGGCAGTAAATTGGATTTTTCCACTTGGGACTAATACGAGAGAATATGCAAATAGCTCCAGTAAAACACAGTTACAGATGTGTTTTGGATTTAGTTTTTAGTTTTAAGAATGGAGGCAGCATTCCTTGTGTTTCTCTCTCAGAACATCAAAACACTTTCTAATTACCATTTTGTGTGCTGTCTTATCTGTGTAAAATCCTTTCCACTCTTCAAAGGCTTGTCAGAATTAATTATCTGTGCAAAATGGAATTTCAATCAAAATTGAATTGTTTCTCAAACAAGCAACAACTAGCTCCAAAATTCCAGCTCCAAATTGTTGCTGGCAAATGCTGACATTAATAGCTTCAAGATCTTCCACTGCTTTAACATACTCAACAGTATCTGCATTATTTGTCATCTGTTGCCTCCATTTGAGCCTAAATTAATATTATTATGAATTATCTCTCCACTGGGATTATACGGTCTGTGGTTACAGAAGTACTCAAAGTAGCCATTTTCTTTTTTTAAGTCGATTGATTGTAATGGCTTTAATTGTCATTATTGTTAAAGCGCTCATATTATCCTCATTTTCAGGTTCATAATTATATTTAGAGGTTGTATGAATAGGTTTATGTAGTGGAATTTTCCAAAAAAATACCATATTGTTGTTGTGCTTCCCATTGCTGCAGCAGTGTTGAGCTCTGTGCTTTAGCTACCGAGTGAGGCATCACTTTTGTTCCATCTTCGTTGGGAAAGCACTGCTAGCCAGTCAGAAGCAGAGTATGAGGGCGTGCCACGCTAGCAGCTAGGCGAGCATTATAACGTGTGTTACAAAGTGAACTGAAGTCAAGTCTCAAGTCTTTGAGGGGCCAGTTCGAGTAAAGTCTCAAGTCTTCTGCAAGAAGTCCAAGTCAAGTCTAAAGTCTCTGGCCAACTGATCTGTCCCTAACACTATATTGTTAAATCTTATGAATTCAAAGCATTGACTCAAAATCAGTTGTAGGATAACTATATGGGGTCTACTTAACACATCTAGCCATCAGACCTTGTGAAATATTAATCTAAGTCTGACACATCATATATATACAACTATAAAGATAAGATTTGCCTTTAAGATTTGCGATAGTTAACTTATTACCTGTGACAATATATGCTAAACGTAACATCTCTTTTACTCAAAATAATGTCTAATGTTGAAGTGGAAATCGGAAGAATAGTGGCACACAGCACCAGTTACAGAACAACATGGATCTGTGTCAGTCCAAATTACGCACAATAAGCAGTTTGAACTCTCTGATGTAATGCCAATTAATTTTTAAGTGTTAGTAGGCTCAATGAAACTGAGTCCAGGCCAGGTCTCCATGGCAGGTGACAGAGCGCACGGATCGCTGCGCCTTGCATGGAGGAAATAATAAAATAGTAAATAGGACTACAGTAACAGAAATATGTGCAGAATTAAGACAGTCAAGACGGCCCAGTGTTTGGTAGACAGCGTTCTTCACTTAAAGTTCCAATATTATGAAAAGATCTATGTATGCTTCCACACGGATACAAACTTGGAAAAGAAAATATCCATGCTGTTTTGAGTGTGCTGCCTTCAGTCTTCGGGTGAGCTGTTCTCCACAGCTTTCTACATAACTTGCTGAGATGAGCTGGTTAACCGTAGCATGCTAGTGCTAGCAGGTTAGCTCGGTCTCAATTACAAAACACTGCTATAACACACACTAGTTCACCATAATCTACAAAGAACTACTTCCATGTCTTGTATTCCACAAGCGCGCCCTAGTTTAGAAGAGGTCTCCCAGGTAATCATGCCTTGTACTGACCCAAGTTGGGAAAACAGTAGCTAGCTGATGTTATCATTACCTAGCTACTGTGCATGTGAGACTCCCAACAAAGATAGTAAGAAGTGAGATGTTTCACTCTGTAGCTAAAACAGAGACCTAAATACACAGGGTGAAAACAGGGTCTGCAGTATTGCATGGTACAACAAAAATATGACAATACAATAAAAAATGAAACCATGTAAACCTATTCTGGTACAACCTAAAAATACAATTATGAACTTGAAAATTAGCATAATATGGGCGCTTTAAAAGTCAAATAGTCACAAATCACCCATGGGATCAATTACGCATCACATGAGTTTGCCCATTCAACACAGCGTTTGTTCCTGGGGAGATGGACCCATGCGTCCAGCCTCCTGCCACTGTTTACAAAGTTATTGAAAGCAAAACTAATGACAAAAGGCACAACTCAGGGAGAACTTGGTGTAACCGTCATTGATGTAGTTTTTTATATGTGAGTGCATGCACATAAGGCATAGCGCATGCGTTTACGCTGCACATTATGGCAAAGGGCAGGGGACATGCAGCTCTTCATATGCGCCTATAAAAGACAATAGAAATACATGAATTACTTTAGACTTAAAAAGCAATAATTGCATTAAAACAGGTTGTTGACAAGTCTTTTGGGTCGAGCTAGAGTTAAGTCCGAAGTCAGCTGTTTGTGTGACTTAATTGTGACTCGAGTCTCAGATTTGAGTCCCCATCTCTGGTTGGAGATGGTAAGTTCCTTTGAGGTGGACTTTGGGCTGTTTTCCTTTGTAAACCTAAAACATGCACACATTGATATATAAAACAATAAAGGAAAAGGGAAAAGAGAAAAAAACATAATATAAAGACTTTAAATACAAATACTTGAAAATGGAGACAGACGTCAGAATTCTCACACTGAAACACCAAAATGGATGTACTATGTCTTCCTTAAAACCAGGCCTAGTGAATATTTTGTTACAAAAGGGATGGTCCAAGGGCCTTGAAGGGAATTTACATCTTGCCACCATCCAATCCATTAAATCTTTTTTCAGCCACAAGGTAAAAAACAAACGCAAAGATTGTTATATTTCGAATAAACCATCTGACCTCACTCGAAAACAAAAAGACCACATCACATCATATTCTTGACGGTTTATCAATACATCTAACCGATTTTTTATTATCAGTGTTTTTACGATTCATACATTCAGGTTCCAGCACTGTGACAGCTCTCAACAACTATCTTCTGAACTTCCAGTTCTTTCAATTTCAAATGCAACCACCCCTTACTGTAAATACCTGCAATAGATTCTCAGCAAAATTAGCAATTAGCAGCCTCTCACTTTAAAACTCATAAACACACACACAGACACAGCGGTTAAAAACATATACAATCACAGTATATATCCTCAACAAGACCATTGGCAGCAAATGGACATTCCAACACAATACTTACAGAGCTATAGAGTCCCCTGTGAGCCCAAAACATGCTGCAGAATGTTTGTCTTTATTACTGCATGTATTACTGAGTATGTGTGTATATCTTAGTGTAACTTTGTGTATCTTTTCTTGATGTCTTTTTTGTTTTTGGATATACCGCTCGTCATCCTTGCTTATAGTACGTGCTTGCTCAGTGGCCCTGTTTCTGTCCGTCTGAAAGATATAACAATTCTCAAAATCTAAAACAGAAGGGTGAGCCACTCGTCTGGACCATGAGCTACTTATTTTTGCAACGGTTTAAAAAACGAGTCATAAACACAGATAAGAGCTCAGGCAAAAGAGGTTCTTGAAGTGAGAGAGCGGTCATTCCCCCCTGTTTGAACTAGCGGCTCAAGACCTGAAGAAAACTCTGTGTGTGTGTTTGTGTGTGTGTGTGTGTGTCTGCGTGTGTGTGTGTGTATATGTGTGTGTGTGTGTGTGTGTGTGTGTGTGTGTGCATGCGTGCCTACAGGTTTGTGCATGTTGGTAAGAAGAGGTGAGTGCTGACTGAAGAAGTGAAGGTGAGGAATTGTAAGACAGTGCAAAGTGCAAAGCTCCCCTGTCAGTTTATTCCCAGCTTTGTTTGCTGTGAGCGGGACTAACAACACATCCCCCCGGCACCTTTGAAGATGAAGGATGCCGGTTTATAAAGGTGCACGTTGAGCTGCTCAAACATTAACCAGACCGTTGGTCATGTCTGAAAGGCACCAAACCAACATGACAGAAAGGTGACATCTGAGGAAAGGCCTGTAGAACATATTTGTTCTCCAGCTGACTTGATGAAATTCAGTGAAAGGAATCACTTCTATGTTCAGGCAAAGGTGGAATGATACATGTCTGACGTGTAGGATAGTGCAGTTGATTCCGCCCTCTGCTTGAAGACTTGATTACCATTGATTAATTTGATCATAATCTGATGAGTGGAGGATGATTTTAAACACCTCACCTAAGTAAGCAACAATGATCTTGATGGAAAAAAACACCTACTAATATTGTTACACTTAAAGATCAGTCTGTGATATTTGATCATTTTTATCACCTTTAAAAATGTGTTTCTTATAGCTTTTGATAATTTATACATTACATTCAATTCTTGTCAATTTAAGGCATTTGCATTTTTGCATTTTCTATGCTGCAAACTTCTTGTATAAGAGATGAAAGTTGGTGCACAATGGTAAGCCCACAACAGTGCCCACAATCCAGTGCCCACAATCCTGAAATGTATTGTTGCGAATACTGTTGTTATCAAACTCCGCTGTAGCTGTTCTGGAATTATCTTAGACTTCATTAGGGTACGGGCAATCATCCAAGAAAATGAGAAAAAATATGCCACTAAACATCAGTATGTGCTCAGCAGTTTCTAAGTGTTTACTTATTGTATGTTTACTTAAAGATTTAATCTAATCGAGCACTCAGAGGATTTTTTTTTTAACCCCTGATGGTTTCAAGTTGGAAGCAAACTCACATATCACAAGGCAAACTTTAATAGTTTTATCTATACAAGAAGTTGTTACTTTAAAACTCAATTATTTTAATGTCTATCAAATCAACCATGACAACTTTTCAGCACCACGTTTGCTCCTGTCAGTCAGATGCCTCTGAACAGCACCTGGGAACATTTGAGTGAGATTATTGCAGTTTATATTATGACATATAGTGATGCAGAACGAGCAGCAGCTCTGTTCAAATCATCCAGCTGATACTCGGCTTTAGGAGCGGGAGACTCTTTGTGTGCAAAAAGGAGTAGCAGTGAGGCTAGAGGGTAAACAACTTGAGATAATCACTTCCAAGTCACTTATATGTTACATTATCAATGCACCAAGAGACCTGTGAATTTCGTGGAAGAAAAGGTTTCTTCCTGTTCCAACAGCCTTTACATTCCCTTTAGCCCAATAAGAGGTGCCTGGAAAAAAAGACAATTGTCAAAATACTCTGCTGGCCCACAGGCCACGGAAATGTCACTCTATTGCCCCTTTATTTCCATGTTCCTGTCCCTCACACATTTTCCTCATCATACTCCCCCTCTCTTGCTCATGTCTGTCTCTTTCATTTCCACTATTGTCGTCCTGCTCCATCTCCAGCCCCTTCTCCTTTCTCTGCTTCTCTCTGTGCTGCGGTCCTCTCGTTCTGCATGCCTTTAAGCTGTCTTTCTAATCTGTCTGTATTTTTCAAGACACTTTTATTTATTTATATATTTTCCGCAAATATCAAGTAAACAGCACAGACCTGAAATTGGGTAATTTAGGGATGAAAACTACATTTATAGTTAATTTGCAGTGAAATAATTTATTCTCTGACTGCAGCCATCACCTTCCCTTACTTTGTGAATTGAGTGTTTTTTTTCTATGAGGCTCATCAGTGCATTCTGGCAGACCATGGTGTATTCATCATTTTCTCTCTGTTAATTTGAAAACCTTTTTTTTTTTTTTACCACTGCTGCAACCTAGATTAACATCTCTAAACTGAGATTGAAGCAAGTCTCTGTTGTGCCTATGGTGCAGTTTCTTGAACCCAATGCATTAAAAGTGTTTCCTCAGCTGTGGAGAGACAATAACTTAAGTGGATCAAGGTGCACACTCAGGAGCGTCCTTTAAGATCCTGGGGAAAGTAATCAGCAAAGTGCACTGTGAGAAAAACCCAGAGATACCCCTGTGTGTGTTTTTGTGGTCCTTTTTTAATGGAAAGAAGATATCAGTGAAGACAGTGCCAGACTGCACACAGAAACACACATAAACACACTGCTGTGCTTATGAGAGTCCAGAGACACTCACGGTGCTGTCATTTAGGAGAGTGCAACGACAAACTCTCGGAAGTCTGCGTGATCGCTAAAGTTGTCCCACTGAATACACACATCCATCTAACACACCGCCTTCCCTTGTTCCCTGCCCTGACAGAGGTGTGATTTATTGTTCTCTTAAGATTCCACATTTGCTTTTGCTCAGAAAGACACACACACATACACACGTACATACACGTTGCCATAGCCTACACAAAGTCGAAAACTGAACATCTTGCTGAAGACATCTTGGATGACATCAGTAGCAGGCTTTTATGGTTTAAGTATGAAACATTTTACACGCATGTTGGTGAAGAATAATGTGTCAAGGATATTGACAAAAGGAAACAATTAATCTGTAAGAGTTTAGGAGGTATGCCTAATATCACTGAAGATCATATAAATATTTAAAAGCTATACATTCCAAATCTCCCTCTAACATTGTATTTGATGTATATAAATGTAAAATTGCTGGTTACTAAGATAGTTGAGTGTTATCTTAATGCTGGGATGTTTACCACAGCAGTCTTTATTACTGTGTGCTTCTAATGTCGGCCAAATAACTATTTAACGTTGTTTGTGCGGCTGGACTTAGTAAGCTTGATAAGATTCTTAAAGTGAAGAGAAACTCAATCGGTAGGGTCAGTTGGCCAACAATAAGAAAAGCATGCAGACTGGCATTTGCTTCTTGACAATAAACAACATTTAAGGAGTAACACACACCTAAAACATTGATTTCATTGCTGTCTTCTTCTTCTACTTCACATTATGAGCATCTAGAGAGTCACAACATGTACAGAATTTCGATATTTCCACTGTTGATTTAGCAACACCGTTCCATTTGACTGTGAGAATGTGTCAGAGCTTTAGAAATGCCAGCAAAAAAGTCTTTTAAAGAGCTGCTATTAGTCAAAGTGACTGACCTGTGGCGTGACTGTCAAACAATATATAGCCTTTTTCCCTGCAAACCTAAAGCAGAATGGGAAATGTAAAGGGAATCAGACTGAGGTTTTAGTAAGTCTCTATTGTCAACATCTTTCTGCCTCTCCTTCTGTTTCTCGAGCTTATCCTCATCCTCCTCCTCATCGTTCTCCTCATCACCAATGACTGCAAGTCTTTGTTACTCTGCAAACGTCGCGATTCAAACATTTTCTGTCCAAATAAATTACATTAACTTGAAGCTAAGGCCAGATTGCCACAATACTATTCAAAGCATTTACAGCAACATAATTCAGTGATATCAGTAATCTGTACAAACATTCTTCCTATCACCTATCATCTTATTTTCTTATTTTCTCTGCATCTCAAGTAAAGAATTTAAATTGACAGAAACCTGGCCAGATTTGTCTTTTTGTAAACCACAGGTTCGTGTGTCTGTGCCAGGTTGTAATAACACTACTGAAACAGGGACATTGATCACTCAGCAGCTGCTGAAACATGTTGGTTCTCAAACAAAAAGAGCAAAAAATGTTGATACAAAATGTTTTCGTTTATTGTTGTTGTTCCAATGTCTTTCTTTTACAGATAGAAAATATTTTAGAGGTTATTTTTAGATTTCCTCAGGTTGTTTTTCAATGCATAATGTTAATGATAATTATTATATTATTCAGTTTAGACTTGGTATTTTTATTAAAGCCCATTTAAAGCCCATTTAATGCAATAAAACTAGAGCCAATTAGCTGTTTTTTTAATGATCAATCAGCAAAACGATTCAATTATAATATCTTAGTGTGTAATAATAAACAAAAAAATTATTGATTAATAATTATTGTTTTTTATTCACAACCACACCTTAAATTTTGATACATACTTTCATCTTGATTTTGATGTGGAAAATAATTATGTGATTGTGTGTGTTTGCTGCAGGATTGTTCAGATAAATGATCGCTTTACTGCAGCGGTAAGGTCGAGCTATGACAAATGTTACTACTGACGATTAGGCTCGGTGGTTTAAAAGCCTCCATTATGGCCTGCAGTAAGCTAGATGGAGTTGCAAATTGCATTCGACTTAAACACAATTCAATGCTCGTAAAAGAGCGCCACAATAGGCTATTAGAGAAAAAGTAACTTCGCTGTGGTTTTGTTTGAAGGGAATGTCAAGTTTGGGGTTTTTGAACGGAAGCTGTAAAATTAGTCCTATATTAGTCATAAAATATAACAAAAAGTATTATTCTCGTTATTATTATTATTATTAATGTGTATTTTACATTTAAAATACCATCAAACGCATCATTTTGCATCAACCAATTTAATGATTTTACCAATCTCTTTTTCTTTTCTTTAAATTTTTCCACAACCGATAGTATAAAAACCCTTAAGTCAGTCCAGCGACGACAAATTTAAAAAAAAGTACAGCAGCCTGTCCTACATGCAGAGCAGCTGTGCTCAGCATCAGAGACAGGCGCTCCGGGATGGAGGACGGTGGATGGACTTACCGACGCACTCGTTGGCCTCCCTGGCTGTAGCTCTCTGCCATGGTCTGTCGTAGTGGAAAGGTTTGCACCTGTCGCACTCCGGCCCCGCGGTGTTGTGCTTGCACTCACACACCAGACTCCCATCCCGGTCTTTTACGCACCGGGATGCGTGGCCGTTGCATTTGCATCTCCCTCCGACCTGTAGGTCCGACACGGCGTAGAAGTACGAGTCACGGGCCAGCTCCGAGTCGTCCTCGTTTTCGTCGCCGAAAGTGTGCAACCGGCTGAAGATGACTTTTATGTCAGTGGCCGTTACCCAGTCCTGAAGCACCGGGGAGTTGTCAAAGTCGTGGGCCGACGGTCTGCCGTCCAGCGTGCTGAAGGCGATGAGCCCGCCGGTCAGAGGGTACATGTCGGTGTGGGAGTCCGTGCACACGGCCTCCTGCTCGTTCTGCTTCGTGATCACGGCCCTGTTTGGCTTATTGTACATCTTCCTGCACTGGGTCGAGTAAAACTGAAAGGGTACCCAAGTTTTGCCGTAGTCCATGGACTTGTAAATAACCATGGATTCAGGTCGAGGAGAGAAAAACTGCAGGCTCACATAAGTGACCTCAAACTTCTTACCGAGGGAAAGAGTTAGGGTTACATTCTGCGGGTACTGGATGAAGTTCTCGGACTGCCAGCAGGTGAGGTTGTGCGGGTTGTTCAGGTCCGTCAGGTACGCTGGTGGGTGGTACTTTTTAGGGTCCGAGGCATCGCAGGTGTGGCAGTTCCTGGTCCTCTCATCCCCTTTCTCCGCCGATGTCACCACGCAGTAGCGATTGGGCGGCTTGCCGCAGGTGCTGGATACCTTTACTTCCTTGCCGAAGGCGGAGTTGACGAAGTCCGGGATGCAGCGCCTTGGGTTGCCGTGCTCGTCGTAGCAGGGGTCCGGGGAAGAGGTCTGAGCCGCGAACAGACTCATCCCGTAGCCGCCGAACGCGCTCCTGCACGAGAGGGACGCGGCGAGCAGCACAGTAAGCACAATATCCACAGCCCTTATCATGGTGGGTCCCTCGGTCCCCAAGTGTCTCTGCCGCTGGAGGAGAAAGGGAAAGCAGCGAGCGTGACAGAAGAGAGAGAGAGAGAGAGAGAGAGAGAGAGAGAGAGAGAAAGAGAGAGAGAGAGAGAGAGAGAGAGAGAGTTAACTTTGATGATGGCACAGCAGTCTGCAAACATTTTCCAAAAAAACATTGGGCATGAATTAGTTTCTTACAGCGGTATAAAAGTAGCCTTCAGACACACCGCATGCATGCCTGTTTATTTTTCTATAAAGCCCCCACTTTACCTGAGAATAATTTAAAAATATGTCAAAATACCGGCGCTGTCAGGCTACTTCTCTCTATCGAGCTTCAATCACAGCTCCGGTTTTGTTGTTGGTTTCTTCAAATCTCCTGCATAAAGATAGAGGAGCGGCTGGATTTAAGAGTCGGTAGTGTCCTTATAGCAAGTCGCACTCCTCCTGCCGGTCTTTTCACAATTTCTCCCTCCCTCTCCCTCTCCCTCTCCCTCTCCCTCTCCCTCTCCCTCTCCCTCTCCCCCACCCCCACACCTCCCTCTCCCCCCATCCCTACGCCTCCCTCTCCCTCTCCCCTCAGCCCCACGCCATAGGATCATGACATATCCACCTTAATCAAAGAGGGTCCATCGTCGAATAAAGTAATTTCTTCAACAAGTGTTCATTATGTGGAAGTTTGCTTGATTTAAGTTAAAGTTCCCTTTGCATCATGTGCTGCAGTGTCAGGTACTTTTTAGATGACTGGGTAGCAGTTCGTCTCCAGCATGAGGTTTCTCTCACTGAAAATCAACCCCCACCCCATCAGCTGGGCGTCCGGACCCAGATACAGCCTCCAGTGGGAGTCCAAGTCACATTAAATGACACTAATAAGGTTTCTTCTTACATGCAAACAGCGTAAATAAAACAAATATAAAAATGCATTGTTTTGCAGGATACATTCCTCTTGTGCTGTGCCTATCTCGTGCAGTCCAACCTGGTGCTACAGCT
>NC_048408.1:19036426-19038849 GCF_013103735.1 Etheostoma cragini
AACACCAACCTGCTTAAGACAAGGTGGCTTCATCTGTTGTTAATACTGTTGGTGAAGTGAAAAGTGTTACCCTGTGCGCACAGGGACTATATTGTCAAGCACACGGTACCTTTGTGTTTACTTAAATCACAATTCTTTTGTGGTTATGTTATCACACATTGTGATTGCTATTTCAGTATCAGTTTAGTTTAAAATTGGATTGGTTCGATGGAGGTCCCCTTTAATGCTGGAGCCAGTGAAGCAAATTGCAAACAAGCAAATTGCAAGTTAAAGCAACACCAAGGAACTTTTCCCACTTCGGTCCCACTACAGGTTGGAAGCGGAATTGTCCCATTATGTCTCATTGGAACTACAGATCCACCACCAGATCTGGCAAGCTTGCATAGTACGGTTAAAGCTGATAGAAATCCGCTAAGAGAATGCAGACGTGCCGTTCACCCTGTTACGAGTTGATGAACCACTGAAATAATTTTGGAAACATTACTTGGTACAGAAAGGTACAGAAAGTTATCTAGTGTTGCTTTAATTGCAGGGCTTTTAGGTCTGAATGCTCACCATTAAACTGCTGTTTGCTGTAACATTTGAACTTTTTATTTTCAATGTTGTGTTACGAAAAAAAAATTCAAAATTCAAATTATTCATAAATAATTAATAGTTCAGCTGTGTGGCTATTTAGGATTTTACCAAGTCAAGTCTTCAAGGGGTCAAGTCTAAAGTAATTCTATAAAAAATTATAATAATAAAACTTTTGCAGCAGTAGTGTTCAAGTCAAGCCTCAGGTTATTATAAGTCGTTTCAAATCTATGCAGTGGTTTTCTGGACAAATTTATCTCAATATAGGCTAATACGGCCTCAATTTCAATTGAGAACTTTTCTCTCTCTGTGGTGGTCTGCTACATAATGAGTCTTGTTAAATAGCATTACCATAACTCACCCAGCCTTGAAATAATTCAAAAAGAACAAAGATTAATAATGGATGACTTATCGGAGAAGGCAGACATTGACACGCTTTGTTCTTTACCCCACAAAGAGTAGCTGATATACCGTATTTGCGTTAAATCAAGGGGATCCTGAATAAAATAATACAAATCCACAGATGTATGAAGTGTAAAGTGCCTCAGAACATGTGATCGTTTTTTTTTCTATTTATTTTACATCGTGCAGAGGTTGATTACACTTTCCCGGTGCAACACCGAGTGTTATTCACAACATTGCTTCCTGTTTGTCTCTTTTTCACGACTGTGGTATCAGTAAAATCTTCATTTTCACCTTTACAACACACACTTTGAGGTTGTGTGTGTGTGTGTGTGTGTGTGTGTGTGTGTGTGTGTATATGCAACTCTGCACATGCACAACACACCTGTTTTTGCAAAAAAACATTCAGGGATGTAAGCCTTAAAGCACGCAAAGTGTGTTTACCCATATCACATTTAAACAAATGTAACAGGACATGCTTTTCTAATGGAAATCATGGATATCTGCATCCTTATCATTTGTTGAATAATACATTGTTGTTTAGTGTGACATACAGAAGACAAGGACTAACTCAGTCCTGTTTATGCAACAGAGTCGCCATTGGCTCACTGTTGTTTGGAGTAAAGTCTCATACACCTGATGTTATAGCACCTGATATTTGCATTAATGGTTTCCTCATATGTTTATCATGATTTATTGCAGAAGTGAAGACCAAAGGTAACTAGTGGCTTTCTGTGCTGTAAGTGACAGAACAACCTCTATGTTTTGGTGCAGTACTGAGATATACAAGAGCAGATTGTTGCACCTCAGTGTATTTATTATTTAAAGCCAATAATTCCTACTTGAGTCACTTGTATGCAATAGATCATAATATTGGTCTACTTGATAGGATTAGAAGAACCACAAGATAGTTCAGCAAAAAGCAGTTATGCAGTTATGCTGAACCCCTTTGAGGAAAGAATAATTTACAAATGACATAGAAAAAGTTCTAAAACTGCCTGGCTTTTAAAAACGGTTAAAAATCAAGCTTCAAAATATTATCTTTGACCTTGGTAACAGGAGTTGACAAAACAATCTCACCTCATGGCCAACATAAACAAGAAGTAAGTAGAACATTTCAACAATTGCAGTTCCATGACAACTGGGCAAACTCCAGCTTGGTGTATGAGACTTGGTGAGTTGTCACCGGTATGGGTTGTTTGAACTAAAGCAAAGCACTTTGTTACAGGAGAGCTTTGGATTGGACTGCTTTTGTTTCCTAAAGCCATAAGAGGCTGTTTCACATCCAGTAGGTCAGTGAAGAGAAAGGAGGATAACAGCTCTGGGCCAGCAGAGGAAGACTGGATGTGAATATCAGACTCAATCAATCAGGAGGGGAGGTTAGTTAAAATGACAGGAATGCATACTGTATACACACACAAACACACACACACACACACACACACACA
>NC_048408.1:19038859-19133366 GCF_013103735.1 Etheostoma cragini
CACACACACACACACACACACACACACACACACACAAGTTCTCCTCCCTGGTCTGTGGGAGTATGTCTAAGAGTCTGATCACACCACAACAATAGGGAGGCACCTGCTTCCTCAGCTTAGCAGGGAAGCTATCTTCCTGTTAGGAAGCATTTGGTAACGGGATCAGTGGGAGAAATTGGAAGCAGCCTGCTACGACATGGAGGGAGTGGGAAAAAGAGGACAGTAAGAGAAAGAGATAGAGAGACACAGGTGGAGGTGCAGGGCTGCCACTGCTCGTTTATCTGGGAAATGTTGATACTGGTAACGTTAGACAAGAGAGGGAGGCTGATAAATAGGAGAAAGCATAAAGAGACAGCAAAGAAGAGATGCTCTATCTCAGAAGGAATTGGTTAATCCAGTGTAAATCTAGCTGTTCTTCCACAGCACAGCACTGCTTGTTATTGTCTGGCTGTTGCAAGTTGCAACCCATTAAAAAGTGGAAGTGACCTTATTTACACTTAAGGATGTGCTGCTTACATCCTCTTATGAAACACTACAGGCTCATGCATTTAGCAACATGACTAGCAACTCTATGTAAACAACCATGATGACTATGTTGACAGTTGGGATTAAAATTCTCTGTTAAAATCCCAAGCATTGTATATTGTAGCATTGCACACAGTAACATAATGACATGTTCCTTTGGTGTGATGTTTTATCACAGGAAACTGACTAAAACATCTTGTGTAGTTAGTGAATTACATTATATTTTCCTGTATTTTGATGCTTGTTATAGTGTATCTGTGTTAAGAAAGGACCTGTCAGCCACTCCGGCTTTAATGAACGTAATTGTCCTATGAAAAATGATCCATAGCTAACTTTACTGTAAATGATTGTTAATTCCCTAAAGACTCAATATATAGAATCTCATTTGTGTCTAACGTTTCTTTGAGAATAAAATATCACTGTACCATTCTGTGCAATAAGGCTGTAAAATGAAGACTAAAACAGTAACTTGATGCCTAGTGTTACTAGAGATAAACCTCCCAACAACACTTTCACTGTATAATGCCACCTCATCTAAGGTATTCACCTCTTTTATTACCTTTACACGTCTCCATTGAACCCTATCCTGGATGCAGGAGTCATCACGGCTCTGACTTATTAGTTCCTTCCACTCCAACTGGGCTCTCATCCAGCCAGCTATTGTCAGTCAACCCTGACAATGGCCGGAGCCTTTAGCACAAGCGTCCAACACGCTCGGCCCTATACCTCAGCTCAGTGCCACTTGGGACAACTTTTAGACACAATACCTCAATGGGGAGGACAGGCCGGTAAGAAAAAGGGCTACATGGATGTGTTTACCTCTTGAGCTTTTGGTATTGTTGTTGAATGGTAACTATAGGAAAAGCAGTTAAATGGTGGGGGACGACTGGGCTTCATTCCTTTGCCCTTTTGAACTTGCGTTTGCATTAGCTTCCTGCCCTACCCCTCCACCGGGGGTATTGATGAGGTCGGTAGGTCATAAATTTGTGCAGTGTATGTGTGTACTGCATAAGCATGACTATGTGACTATTTGGACAAAGGTTTTGTGTAACCTCTAACGTTTCAACACTGTTGTTTGTTGTTTGTGTTTTCATGTTGACTTATGAGGTTGCATGACTTTAAATGAATAGTTTGACATTCTGGGAAGTACACTTTTTTGATGATCATTAGATTGGAAGATTGATACCACTCGATATCAGCAGCTGGCTTAACTAGATTAGCATAACGCCTGGAAAGGACGAGAACCAGGCCAGCTGTTTCTTCCTGTTTCCATTCTTTATGCTAAATTGAGCTAATTTAACGGACAGGTATGAGAGAGATTTCCAGCCTTTTATCTGACCCATGGAAAGTTAGCCTGGATGTCAGCCGAACATAGCCTGCCCACAACATTTGAGGTTGGTAACTTTGGTCTGGACTTGATCCGTTGTGGAGCAACTATGCTCGAACAAGAACTGTTAGGACGGCCTTATTTGATGATGGACAGATGATCAACAGTAACGTAATGATGTAATGATGAACGCAAGCAAACCGTGTGTGTAGCTATAAGAGAACGCAGACCCGCAGAACTGCACCCGCCCATGTCGCCCTGCACCGCGAATGCTCATATGACTGTTCTCCCAAGGTCCTGTAGCTCTAATAATGGATACAGCTTATGGTTGCAATTGCTGATGTGTTCTATTAAAACATCCATAGTATTATATTATGATACAAGCGAGGGATGAATGTATGCTTTAAAACCTGCAACTTGAATGTTACTTCATTAGCGTTATCCAAACTGCCGGGGCTATTGGCCTGTAGCTAACATCAGCGGTAGCTAGCAGTTGAGTTCTGTTGACAACTATACGTCGCTCAACATACGTCACATACTTTGTTGCTCTGATTGGTTGTAGAGGCATTTTCTTTCCTGGTTCTGTTGAAACCAAGGGGGTGAGCCTCTCCTCTCTAAACATAGCTCCCATGGTGCCGTTTTAAAGCTACGAAACCATCACCTGCATGTTGACTGCCATTCATTTTGGCGCCACTTTGACAGTGAATAACTTTACATCTGAAGCGTTTCAAGACTTTATTTGTCCGTTGTTTATTTCTAAAGAAACACAACAATGTAGAAAAGGCTCCATTACCTTGTACCTCACGTTATCGCTGCGTAGCAGACGTTTTTATGAAAATAGGCAATCGATTGCGTCTTAACCACGTGACTTACCGTCGCATAGTCGACAAATCATTTATTGTCAGAAGAATCTCGCAGTTTGGACTTCCAGTGGCTGTTTGGGTTTAATTACTAATGTTGTGTTGGAGGCCATGCAGTAACGCTCAGCCATCACCGGAAAAGTGCTTCTAATATCATTCACTGGGCTCCGTCCAGAACAATGGGATCTGTTGGTCCATTTATTTAACTGTCTATGGTTAAAACAAGCCCCATAATCCCAGCCCGATGGAGCAGTGTCATTTCCTGAATAGAATCTGAGTATGACGACGTCAGGCTAATGGAATGAGGCAAATAAGTATATTTTTCCAAAGTGTCAAACTGTTGCTTTTATGTGGACAGTGTTTGTCTGCATGTATGTGTATGTGTCAGGTAGTTATTAGGTGAGTGGGTATGTAAGGTCAAATGAGTCATTTATTAACACGATTCGTTTGGCAGCTTTCACTTAATTTTAGCTTTCATGTGAAATGGGGAATTTGTCACACTGGGGAAATTTTGAGAACATGTAATCTTCAGGCAAAAACAGTTTTTGATGTCATTGCTTATTTCTGAGCTTCTTCCATCATTAGAAAAAGCTCATGAATTATGTTTGTACATTTAGCTCTGATTAATATAATCAAAATCATTTAGTTTTCAAGAAATTATTACTATTATTATTGTAGCCTTAATAAAAACTGTTTATTTATCAAAAACACAAAAGTGCAAAGCTGCTCAAACTCAAAAACAGCACGTCTTTAAAAAGCTTCTTTAGGGAAGTATAGTTGTTCTGCTTCTTAAATTTGGAGGTTTCACAGTACTCACATATACACTGTAATCAAAACTCTAACATGAGGTAAGCTTTAAAAATATGACCATGATGCATAACCAACAACCATGTGGTCTTCTGATCACATTTCATGGAACATTCATTACATGTTACACTATCTTTAATTCCAGTATTTTTCTAAAACACAAACAAATCTAACACAGTGTCACATTGATAATCATGTTCTAGCTCAAAATTAATTTCACAAATAGGTGCAGTGTCTGATTATTGTGTGCGTTCATAGCCAAAATTTATTGTATTTCTTTTTTTAAATGTATCCCATTTACTCAAATGTTTCTGAACTGAAAGATGTAAAAGACAGGTTTGGCTATATAGTCTTTCAACCGACCAGATTTAACCAAATTGTGTCATCTTCCTACACCTAACACTATTTGTGTTATAAACAAAGACATGTATTGCCAACTTCACCAAACCTCGTAAAGATTGGCAAGACAGGGTTTCCATTTCCCAGCAACATACTGTGCATGCAAAGTGAATTGACCACTGCAGTGGTGAATTTGTGTTTTGTTGTGTCTGGGTGCACCTGTCCTCCTACAAAACAACTGGGCATTTTTCAGGGGAATTCTAAAGTCTTGCAATGTTGTAGTTGCCAGTGAAGAAGTGGTAACTGTACAATTTGAGCTTACGTTTTACTAAAAGATCTTCCTTGGTTTGGGTAGAAGTCTGGGTTGACTTTTGATTTTAGTTGGTTGGGGTTGCAGTTTTCAAACTGTGTCATTAAACACCTCCACCCTGAATGTTGTTTATCTACCCTGAAAGAAAATCTGTCACTTGACTTCTTCTAGGTAACTAAGTTGACGTTCCTTGTATATTGTTATGCGTATTGCTTCTGATGAGATGTGTTCATTACAGAACTGAAACAAGTTGCAACCCCTGGGTGGTCCTCAGGTGTTGGATGAGAAAGAGCCAAATCAACTGATAAACTGAAAGTTATAAAAGGAACGTTCAGCACACCCTTGTGAGTCAATGGTGAAGACGATGTACTGTGTAATGCTGTGGTCATACTGGAATTTTACATTTGTCTGTTTTCACGACATCTCTTTGATCTGCAGCCTTGTTTCACAAATCTATGTAGCGTGGGACTGATTTAAAATCTGAAATCACTAGGTGCTTTTTCTCTTTTACCCTTTTATAAAAGTCATAAGGGGAAATTGTGGGCTTGTTTTGGTTTGCTTAAATCTTGCTGTTAGTGATAGTCTATTATGTTTTTTACACTAATTACTCAACATCTGTGTGACAAGAGTTTCAAAAAGACTCCTGTTTGTAAAACTGTGTATTGTTTGCGGCAGCATCTGGAAGGCACAGCGCTGTGGTCTGGCTCTACCGCACATACATTCCAGGATAGGAGAAAAAAAAGCTTTGGGTTGTTTGCATTTCTTTTAATCAGTCCCAATCATCTTTGGCGGCGCTAAGTTACAAACACAGCGACGGTGGCTCTGCAAAATAGTTTCGGGAAGGAACTTCTTTTGGTGGAATATTTGCACCCCGCAAAAGTAAACACCACATAGAATATTAAGTGATAAAACAGTAACGTGAGCTATTTAAATAGACGGGAGACGTTAAAAGGAATGTGTTCTTACCAGTGTATTGCTGTGTGTATTTTGTTCAAATCAAAAAACATACCAGTTGTCCCCATATTTTCTTCAAAACTTGCCATTTTCAGCGTGAAGCTTGCTAGGTTGAAGTTTGTTGTTGTTTCACAAAGGGAACAGAGTTTGAGAATGGCAACACAGTGAGCAGAAGGTGAGGAACATCTGGTAGCGCGTTGATCCAGACTAGGAAAGACATAACTGACATGGAGCTGGAGCTAAATGTTGTTTGTTGTTGTATGATTTCACATTTTAAATATACCTCAGATTATGATAGGTAATATGGCTCTTCTCAACATCTTTTTAAGACTTTTCATAAAACTGTCTGATTTGAGGCAGAATCATGTGTCACATTTTAGGAACTATGGCAACAAAAGGAGCAATACAAGCAAACCCTTGTGTCTGTTTTTCCTTCCCCTTAGAAATATGCCTTTATGGTTTGTGTATCTTCTTCTACAAATTTTCCTACTTTTCCGCATGACCCGCCTTCATGCAAAACAGATATGATAACACATACTGTTAATGAAAAGAGAGAGGCACGTTTGTGTGCATGTGTGTGTGTGTGTGTGTGAACAGCATGCACGCATACAATGAAATTTGAAGGTAATATTCCAAAGGATACCTGAATGTTAATGCATCACATTTTGAATCTTAATAGCAGGTTTGTCTCCCATCCCTGTACAGAACCTGAGCAGTGAAGATGCAGCACACCTCATGCACAGAGGACAGGATCCAGCATGCTCTGGACAGATGTCTGGACGGGTTGAGACAAAGTCCCACAGCAGCACACCACTGGAATGGTAAGACTATGATGAATATGAATATGAATTTCTGTGGGAATTATTATCTAACTTTTCAGTTAAAATCTCACATTTTAGAAATTAGAACTTAATACAGAAGCTTGTTATTGTTACATTTCTTACTTTGTTTCATGTTGTGACAATATATGTTAAAATGTGGGGGAGTTGCAAAGAAACGTTAACAGCCACAAGGATGTAGGCTATGTTGCTTTATGTCAGCACTTCTGAAATATAATCAATAAAAACACAATCAGCTAATGAACACATCCAACCACCAACACAACTTAAGAAACTTTTTCTCTGGTCTTTGAATTAAAGTTAGTGATGTTTTTGATATTGTGCCGCCTCTTGAGTCATGCATTAATCATACTTATAAATCATCAACACTAGCTTAATGTTGTGCATGATGTAGGATTTTAAAGAACCAGAAAGTAGAAATGCACGGCAAAAGCATAGTAGACGGATCCACCCAAAATGACACAAATCCTGTTTTCAAGGGAGCTCATGTATTATTAAGAGGGGCACCTCTTTAGTTTGCACCCTCATATGAGCCTTAGTGAAATGAGGGTAAAATCATGTATAAATGTTTTTGTTCATTTCTTTTGGCTGACATGCTAATCTAGAGTCAATCATAACATTCAAGCAGTTCTGCTTAAGCTCTGGTAGCTTTTGCGTGGGTCACACATGTAACCTTCTGTTTCTAGGAAGGTATAAGAAAACACATTTTCTCAGAAGTCCACGTACACACAGTACAGTACACACATTTCAATGTGATGTAGCGGGTGCTGTTTATAGTGCTGTTTTGAACAGAAGGCACAAGGGCTGCATGTCACAGAAACTGACTGGGTGTCTGAGCTTGTTGTTAGTGACACTGTTGCTGTCAGATCATCAGGGGAACGCGTTAGCGGGTGTTGAAGGAAGTTGTGTGAATAGACAGCTGGGAGGAAGTGGTGGCACAGACCGCAGTTTGTGAGTAAGGCATTATGGGGCATGAGTACCTGTGGCACAGTGTTTAAAAACAGGGTAGAAGATTAAATCGACAGCCTCCCACATGTCAATCAGTGTCAAATATAGTGACACACACTTACAGAAACAAGTTTTATACCCTCAGATTGTGAACATTTAAGACACACTATAAGATGGAGTTTGTTTATGTTTCATTCTCTTAATTTATTACATGACTCCATCTTCTGTTGCACAGTATGTTGTCTATAAATGTGATTACATTCATTTGTACATATTCAAATTTACATCTCAACAGGATCATTTAAAATTTGCAGCTATTTCCAGTGCTGGCATCTTTTTAAAATAAACCCGTCAAGCTCTCCAGTTAATCATGATACAAATGCACCTCTGACCTCCACAGATGGAACTCCTGGGTGTAGAGATCTGTAGAGAGTAACTGACCAGTTGACAAGCTTTCAGTTGTTTTTGTGAGTGTGTTACAACTTAGATTGGTGTAGATACTGTATGCACAGCTTGCTCCTATTGTTTTATCTCGTTTCCATTTCACACTGTAATAGAAAACTCAGAGCTCAACACTTCTCCATCCCAAAAATATGTCTGAAGTTTAAGTATCTAGTGGGATGTTGTCAGAACAAAAAAAACACACTTTATATAACTGATTGTTTTGGGGCATTTTAGGCCTTTTATTTGTAGAGGACAGCTGAAGACATCAAAGGGGAGAGGGGAGAAAACGATGTGCAGCAAAGGGCCACAGGTCATAGTTAAACTTGCGGCCGCTGCGTCAAGGATGAAACCTCTGTATATCTACTAGAAGTACTACACAGGTGCCCTATGTGATAAATCTATACCAAAACTGGGAGAAGCTTGCATACCATTGTGCATTGGATGCTACAACTGAGTGGCCATTGCTGCATGTGCATAGGCAAACCCACTGGCTGACTTTGATTCAGGAATTTCATCTTGGGCTGGTTCCTCCTGAATACCTCATACAAATACATCTTCGGAAACCAAAATGAACCCTTAAAATGTCTTACAAATGTTGCTTCTACAGTGCCTCTCCCACATGGTGCAATGTACAGAGGGATTTAAAATTGTAGGAAATGTTTACTGGTGCCCATGGTTAATTCAAGGCAGTGCAAGGTTCTATGGGGCTTTCTTACCCAAACATTTTTTGAAAAAGAGATTTTAATTAACTAATAATGTTTGTACTTACCTGCCCGAGTGTGACAGCCAGAAAATAACAATTGTGCTACAACCTGGTGCAATGTATGTGTGTCTTGTTTTTATACAAGGTTAATGTTCAATTGTGCACTGTCCCTGTATAAATAAAATTACATTACATTACATCACATTGACATTTGTACCTGGTTAACTAAAAAACTAACTCAACACGTTATGATCTCCTGTCTCATAAGAATGCATTTTTGCTTGCATGGTAAAAAGCACAAACACAGTGGGGTTTACTTGTAAAATGAAAAACTACCAATACACTGCTGCACTGACCATTCTTGTATAGTTTTACTGCAGACATGATATACACCAACCACATTTAGCAGTAATAGCATGTTGTATGTTGTTTCACTGCTGGCCATATACAGATATAGCTGCAGACTCCCTCTGCACTTGTCAGCAACTGAGTGTAAGTAAAACTGACCCGGCATCACTAGTTGGTGCCTGTTGGCTCTGTTTGACAAACCAGCAGTGTTTATTGTTCTGCCTTTGCCAATTGTCATTTCCCTATAGGGGATCAATAAAGAGTAAACATTTATTTTATTTTATTTAATTGTTATTGACTATCCTGACTAATGGACTCTGTCTCCAACAAGTCTGCTGTAACCCTGACAACATACATATAGTGTAATAGCCTCTGTACACTGTGTACACTTTTAATTCATTTTGATAGTGCCAAAGTCATTCTTTATTGTATTTAACCCATTAGTGACCAATCAACACAGGTATTCGGCACAGCATTGCTCCACAGAGCTTTATTTTTGAAAGATCTTATGGGTGAACCCAGGGTTTGAGAGGTTACAGTTAAATAAGAGATTTTCTTTTGTGGGTTGGAGCAAAATTGTGTTGGTGAGGTATGTTTCACATGAATCTGTCTTTACATGTTAAATTTGTGCACTAACATGAATCAACATGTGCTGATGTCTTTCAGTGCTGATGTGCTCAGCAGGTCAGTCAATGAACCGCTGGAGCCTGGAGGAGCTGGTGAAAAGGGACCCTGAAAACTTCCTCATACTCTTACAACAGATCATCAGGAAGACCAAAGAGGTGAGAGGTTAAAGTCAAAGAGGGCATATTGCCCACAGAAAAGGTTGTTTAATAATGTGGCACTGTTGACAGAACTGTCATTACTGAATGCATACCCAAATCACTTCTCTCTTTCTGTCTGTCTCAATGTGTGTGAGTTCAGGTTCAGGATCAATGTCAGTATGAGCTGGTGGCTCCCCTCGCTATCATGTTCTCCTCTACATTGCTTCAGGTACTAATCCTCATCCAGGTGTTATCAAAACCTTTAACTTTCCTTCACCTCTTAGTGTGTGTTTCACATGTTTAAGAACACTCTCAGGAGGTTAGTTAGTTCCTCAATTTAAACCACTATGATGTTGTTGGAGGTGACACTTTGACCAAAACACTGACGCACAAAACACTCACTGGCTTGACAAGAACTATTTGTTTCATAAACAATGCTTCTATTTCGCAGTCAGGCTGCTTTCACAAGTGGCCCAGTAATCTTGTCATTTGAAATCTGATCCACTGATGTATTACTGGTTAGACAGAAGCCAGTATAAGCCAGAAACTTTCACAGCCATCATAGTTTGATTGCTTTAATAAGTTGACATAATTTTATACATGTACTTTTTTACTCTAATTACATTACATTACAACATACGTCTTGCAATTGTCTCAATAGTCGTTTCTTTTTTAGTAGGAAGCGAGCACCCCAGAGTTCAGTTAGAGTTGTGTAGCAATTGATATTGTTACAGCTGTGAGGTTTTGTAATGACACAACAAATGTCCCTTGGGTTGTTTGTCATAAAGCCTGTAATAAAATAAAAGAGTTGCTAATGATAAAACATCACATTATTTCACTAAACTTAGTTAACTACCTTATAATGTACAGAATATGACATATTTTAGTTGATGATATAATAATAAAATCAAGCAGTCATGTGATATTGAATAATAACAAGAAACATATCAGATAAGCATATCACATGTTCTTACATTGTTAAATCTCTTATAAATTCATAAAGGCCAGTTATTGTACTACATGGGTGTAATCCATCGGATCAACAGGTTGTATTACATGTCTGAGCCGTTTATACAGAACATTTGGCATGTTATTACGTCTGTTGCTGTGAAGCAATTCTTTTCAAAAGACCAAAGTGATCCACACAAATGCAGCAATGACTAGCCCATTAAGTTATTCTCAGAGATGCTACTTTTCTCTGTCATTTTCAAATGAACAATGTTGGAGCAACGTAACTCCCATGTGTTATTATTGCTGACACTAAAATAATTCAAAAAATTGCATAAAGAACATTTTATAGATTGATCGCCAATGAGCATAGTTGCAGCTGTAATCTACAATAGTGTTTTGTCAAAGGTGTTTTGAACTCTGATCATACATACTGTACCCGTACAGTACTCCAGATACATGCAACATAATTGAATGCTCATGAGAAATAACCCCTTTATGCGAAACAATGACCCATGAAGCCTCAAACAGGTCTTGTTGCTCCTTAACAGAACCCCACAAAAATACATGACTTGTGCTTTGGTTGCAGACGCCATACTGTCCTCCCGACCCAGAGCTGCTTGAGGAAGCTATTAAGGTGTTTCGCTGTTTCCTCACCTGGCCTGAGCCTTATTGCAGTGTGTGTAGAAGCCTTCTCTCGACTCTACAGCTGGAGATCAAAGCCCCAGGTAAGCATAGATGGGTTCATTTTGGGCCACTCTGCACGTGCGTGTCTCTATTTCTCTACTAGTCTACAGTAAGTGTCTACAATGCATACTGTTTCAACCCTGTTGATCTCCCTCCCCCTAGTGACAATTCAAAGAAATGCATTAAGGATGACAATAGAGGACGCTGCTTCCTTAAACAACACTATCAAGAGCAGCGATACAGGAAAATGATAAGGCTTCAGGTTAAATTGGGCACTTCTTCATCAATCGTTTGAAAGCGGATGCAGCTAGTGCATTTACAATACAAAAAAAGCAGAAGACAAATGTGAACACCTACAGTACATTAAAATACACAAGAAAGTGCTAGAAACACAGCAACAGACTGAATGAAAACATTTGAATGAACTGAATGTTAAATTGTTTTGTTTTTCCACTGTAATCACTCAGATATATACAGTAAACACAGTTGAATGAAATCCTGTGTGGCTTTTGGTTTAATATTAGTGTTAAAGGTATTATATGCTTAATTTTGTAATTGCATAACTTTGCATAACTTAAATTTGAGTATATAAAGGGTTACATGATTACAATGGATACATTGTGAATCCATTGTTTTTAAACATTTTTAGTGACTGTCTTACCACTTCGTACCAGATATTTGTAAGTTATAGTATAAAAATGTTGTACCTGTAGGCCGACTACAACCTTAAAGAATCTTTTTCTTAAGTAAAAATACAAGATTGTGTGGAAGATTGTACTATGATAAAAAGTAGAAAGTATAGGTTGGATTAAAATGTGCTGATATATGATACATCTTTAAGCTACAGCATAAATTGCATTAAATGCATATAAATTCAGTTGCTAAAGATTACACTTTGCAGCCTGTACACAACCACCTTTATCAGCAAAGATGATTAAAAAAGTAAGCAGAAAAGAGGTCAAAACAACTAAATTAAACATAAACAACTTAAATAAAAGAGCTATGGACACCGACTGCAACAAGCAAAATGAAGCCAGATAAATAGAATAAACCAACACTTCAGAATCAACAGCAGAATAAAACATCACCTAAGCAAACAACACAAAAATATAGCCTTTGGACAATAGGCCTATTAACTCCACAGCGGCTGCAGCCTCAAACACATTTTAAAGCAAAAAGAAAGCAGCACATATTAAACACACCGCATAGGACGCACACGCATACTAATAGAACAGAACACATAGATTAGAAAAATAACATTAGTTTTTGTTATTTTTTCTTACAGGGATTTCCTTTCAGAGAATGGTAAGAGAAGAACAGCTCCTTAACACCCCCAGCCAGTGCTCCAAGACCATGTAAGTTCACTCAATTAAAACAAATTGTACTCTCTACAGATGGTAATAGAACAATACAATACACTGCATGTACTCTGTGTTTACACAATTTAGGATCTATAATAGAATGAAAAGCTCTTGTTTCTCATAGTTCTTCTGTGACTCAGCCAGGGCATCCATGTTTAACAATGGCTGGTGCATTTGGATGTTTATATATATGCGTATGCAAATGTGTATAATAAGTGCACACACACAACTTGTTCACACAGCCTCATCTTTGTTAGCGGTGTGTTCATGACAATTTATTTTAGGTCCAGTTCAGACTATACTTTTCCTTTGTACCTTCTGCTTTCTTGTTAAAACTAGCTTTTTTTTTCGACACATGCCAGGGGTTCAAAGTAACTTTATCTGATCTGACATTATACCTTTGAGAAAAAGAAACAACCCTCAGTGTCTATATGTTAACTCAATTATAGCATTTAGGTGTTTAGCACTTCCTGTCCTGGAAAGTCCCTTTTTATCCCCCTCTCCTTCCACCAACCCACTCACTGGACCCCACCATCACACAGCACCACCATTGCATGCTGTTTGCATCATCTACCATGTGAGTTTGCGTACATTACAGTGACATCATCTGTGTGCTGCTTGCAGGACTGTGCTGCTGATGAACCCTTGTGAAGTGCCCGCTGAGTTTCTCTTAGTGGCTGAGCAGCTCAGTTGCATTCAGCACTCGCAGGAAGAGACTTACATCACCCTGATCAAACATGCCTTCCAGTCCACACTAGGCACCAAGTACCCTCTACATAGCATCCATAGAGCCCTGCAGGTATGTGCTCAGAGCTCTGTACTATGGACAACAATCCGTCAATAGTTCTCAAACTAAATTAAATTTTATTTTGAGTATACATTTTGAAATACGTAGCACTACATCTACTGTGTCTAACACATTTTTAAAGAAGCTAATGCAAACCATTAGTGAGTGTGTGAATTTTTAAAGAATTAGACAGCATAACAATTTAGCAATGTGACCCTATACCATACCATATCACAAATGTCTTTTGCAGGCAAAAAGTGTGACTGAATTGGGGGAGATCTTCTCAGTGGTAAGTGATGTTTTAGAGACGGCCGCTGCCATGAGTGACCCTCTGAAGGGCCGCAGTCATGTAATCCAGGGACTTGAGCAACTCAGGATGAGCATGGAAATCCCAGCATCCAATGGGAGGAAGTCTGATGGTAAGAGGGCAGGTTTTATTAAACTGGAGGATATACACACTGTGTATTACATCATAATCTTCAAGTGGATATTGCTCTGATAGTTATTTTTTCCTCTTTCTTTCTGATGTCCCTTTCAGGAATGCTACAAACTCTTCCCTTGCCTACAGCCAAGTGTTACATGTTTCACTGGGAAAAAGATAACTTTGGTAAAGTATTCTGCTGATACTTTATTGATACATACACCGAAATTATCTTTCTGTTTTAAACTGATGGAGATTCAGTTTTCCCTACTTCTTTCAGCCCCGGCAAATCCATTCCTAATGTTTTGCTGAATGTGATTGATATTGGTGTATTTTGATCCCTGCAGATGTCCTGAACACTCTTTTGGAACACGAGCCTGATGACCAGGTCACTGATAGGCAGGCTGAGGAGGAAGAGGAGGAAGACATTGATGATGATGAAGAAGAGATTGATGGAGAAGAAGAGGTGGAAGAAGATTACAAAGAAGAAGAGGAACATGGATTGCCTTCAATGTCTATTATACCTAATGGCTGCAGCAATAATCATCGTGCCTCCACCTTTTCTACCATCTCCTCCCTGTCCACTGCCTCCAAAGACTCCATGTTCTCCACCTTGTCCGTCACTTCAGAGTCCTACGCTCCGTCCCTCTTCTCTATCACTTCGGGTGGTGATAGTGACTACTTTGAAGATTCAGATGACATCTGTTCCTCTCCTATTGCGGAAAAATGTTCGCCAAAGTCTATGAACAAAGCTTCGGCTCGGCTCAGCCAGCACTTTTACCGGCTCTTCATCAAACCCAAGAGCCCTCGGTCCCTATACCGGGCCAAAAGCTTAGGAAACACAGAATCAAAAGACCTTGTTGTGGTGCGAGAGAAGCGCTCCAACTCTCTACCACAGCAAGTCAAGTTACGCTATACTGAGCCCTTCCTCCAGCCACAAATTCAAACTCTCAGACACGTGTGCTTCCGAAGGAGGCCCATTCTCAGCAGTGATGAGGACAGTATGAACACTACGCTGAGAGTGGTGGTGTTTGGTGCTGATCAGGTAGCAGGGAAGGTAGCCCGAGCATACAATAGCCTGAAGAGGAAAGAGAGTGCATGTCCACGTCTCACCAGGGCCTTCAAGCTTCAGTTCTTCTTTGTGCCTGTGAAGAGGAACTCAGCATCAGGGCCTGGGAGTCTGAGGTCCCCTAATCCTGTGGTTCAATGTGGAACTCCAAAAGGAGTGTCCTTGTCTAATGTGAGTAGAACCGCACTCCAACCAAATGTCATGCATTGAAGACAAGGTTTTGTTTATAACATCATATGTGCTAAGCTGTCAAAGAGATGAGTTGTACAGTACAGAGTAAAGAAAGACAGATACGAGAATTTCACTGTTGTAATTGTTGCTTTTGCTGAAGCAGGATTTTCACCTCATGGGCACAGGGGACAGCACTAACGACATTGCCCATCTCCTTGGTATGTTGGATCCTTGGTATGAAAGAAACACTCTTAGCCTGCTTAACTTGCCTGCCAACGTCGTCTGTCAGGTACAACTGGACTTTTACTTTTACATAACTACAACTAAACCTCACGTTTGTCCAACTAAGAACATGACCGATCTTATGTGTAGTCTATTACTCAGCCCAAATGTATACCAGAAAATTGATATCATGAAGATAGATAAAGCTTGGAGCATGAAGACCTTTCAAAAATGTCAAATGTTTTGTTTAGCCTATACTTACTGTACATAAATGATCACAGTGTATAATCGTATTAAGTAATAAATAGTTTTGTATTGCTCAGCAGCAAACCTCAAAGACGGAGTCAGAGTCGTATGATAGTTCATATGAGCACCGTCTGCCCATCCTGGCTGACTTGGTCCTGTACTACTGTCGCTATGCTGCACGGCCAGCTCTGATCCAACTCTATCAGGCCGAGGTCAGTCACACTTTGACACACACAGCAACAATACAGTATAACCATCCGTGCCAGGGGCCCTCTTTTAAAAATGCTTACTGTAAGCCCTGTTGGCCAGACCTTGGCTTCCTTGTGGACATAATAGCACCCTGACACCCTCTGGGTCTCTTCCAAACTCAGTGATTGATGAAGGATCTTTGGTTTTTCAGTTGACATTAGCTTGTGGAGAGAAGAAGACTGAGGTGTTCGTCCACTCCCTAGAGTTGGGTCACACCGCGGGAACACGAGCAATAAAGGCCATGGGTGAGTGTGACACACAACACCCACACATACAGTATATCTTAGCAGCCATGTTGCATTAAGTAAAATCCTCCACATTTTTAATGCAATGAAACCCATCATCGGTTTTTATGATACTAGACTACATTTATGATAGCGGAACATCTGTCATTTTTTTACCATGATTCAGTCTACTTCCACATTTTTTTATTTCACTTGTCGCCACCACTTGCACTTCTGATTTTTTATTTCCCTTTAAGAATTCCGGGAACGCTCTTTATGCATCAAGACTGGTAGTTGCTGTGAAATTACTTTATTCCATGACACAATGTTCTTTACTGAAACTCTCCAGTTTTTGTCATTGCAAAGCTAATATCCAGTGTTCATGTTGCTTCACTAAATCTGAATGTGTGTGGTCATTTTTAACGGCATTATAGAATTCATTTTAAATGGTATAGATCACTGATGTGTGTGTGTGTGTGTGTGTGTGTGTGTGTGTGTTTTTTTTCTCTCTTTACATAGGTGCTGCCAGTAAGCGGTTTGGCATTGACGGTGACCGAGAAGCAGTGCCTCTAACGTTGGAGGTATTGTACAACAAGGTAAGATAGGGATTATTTTATTTCCTAACAAAATGCATGTTTTGAAGCTGCATTTTGCAAGAAAAGTAGAAAAAACATACCATTACTCTTTTGGAGACAGTGCAGGTTCTCTATGTTTAGCCTTCTTTAACTGGTTTCAGTTATGGTCACTTCTCCAACCACAGGAAATGACTCATCCAAATTTTGTGACAAAATACAAGTATGCTAAACAGCCATGAGCACGTGCACTGTCCTGACCAAGACTCTGTGGGGACTTGTGGTATGAAGCATTAGAGAGTGGGAAACGTGATGTCCCACATTAACGATGTTTTTCATCATTTGTTCCTTATCTTTCATTAGATAAATTTCCTCAGTTTAAAACATTGTTCAAAATTCCAGTTGTAGTCAGGCAGTAGTTATATTCTTTGAGGTGTATTTCAAGAGTGTGTATTCCAAAACAGCAATCGTCTTATCCTCCTGCACGTGTGTGTATTTTCAGGCCTGTATGTAATGTGTGTAATAACTGTACCAATCAGAGTGAGAAATGTGAATTTCCCCATTGCGGGATTAATAAAAGCACGCCTTCTTTTACTTCTCCTTTCTCCTCCCATTCAGGTGGTAATTAGTGGAAGAAGCCAGTGGAAGAGAGAAAGCAAAGTCTGTACGTCAGTAAACTTAACCAAAGCATGCAAGAATCCTGAGGAACTAGGTACACTACTAACATGTTAGCTACATGTAGATTCAACATTACATAACAATTAGGCTACTGCCAGATGTTTAAGTGTACTCATAATGTAACTTAATCAATCTCTGACAGACTCAAAGATGGAGTGCCTGCAGCTCACAATGACTGAGGTCCTGAAGAGACAGAACTGTAAAAGCAAGAAGGGTTACAACCAGGTGAGCTAGATGATAGATCAGCCTGTTGTAGGTTTGTGGTTAGAAAAGCGCTGCAACAGCACACTTTCACAAACAACTCTGCACCACATTCTCTATTTAAAGATAAAGATCTCAGTCAATTCTTGACAGCATCTCAAACTCATGGCACGTTTACTGTGAACAAAGTTTTTCAATCCCACAGCTTGATGGACCAAAAAGACAACACAGGCCCGACTCATGTCTGTTTTGCTTTTCTGTGTGTTTTGTCAGTACTATTGTTTGCTCAACATCTATCTGCCACACAAAACCGTTTTTACTTGCATTTTTTTTTAAACACGTTAGGTCCATACGTGTTTGTTATGTTGTGAATGTAAATGAACTGCTACCTCCTCTCTCAGCTCTAGCCACTGAAAAGAAATAAGTACAGAAATCACAAATTTAATTACAAAATTACAATTACAAATGCTGGTCAGTTTGATGTCATGTTGCCTGAGCTCATTACTATTCATGAGCTTGCCCAGTTGCGCTGGGAAAAGGAGGCTTATAGCCAAGCTCTCATTTGCTAGCTGCTGCCAATCACAGTCAAGCAACTTAGCTTGTTGTGTATTAATGAGAATTGGCACAAATTGAGCTGAGTCTTCTTGCGGGCTTTCCATACCATGCTAGAATGGCTTGAGACAAGGTAACCAAGGCATTTTTTCCGCAAAAATGTTACATAGTGGAACTTCAGACATTACCACAAAGTAATTACATATGTGTGGCAGGGCACCTTTAACCTCGTTTAGATTTGAAGCTTTGATTTGCAACAGTCAAAACACAGCTCAGCAGAATGTAGACCTATTTAAATGATTGATTTTTAACTGAAGGCTCTCTTTACAACTCAGGGACAATAGGAAGTGCTTCAAAAACAAAAAACTCTGACAACCTGCAATAGCAATATTATGCATGCAAATATATCAACACAGTTTATTAGGATCTAAAAAAAAATTGTATTCTTTCACAAAATGTCTTCCATTTGGTACAATGCATTTAGTTTCGCTCTGTTCTTTCCTTTTGTAGCAGCTGAGCATGACAGAGGTGAAGGTGGACAAGGTTCAGGTCAGCGGTGCTGGTAACACAACCTTTGCTGTATGTCTGGACCAGGATGAGAAAAAAATAATGCAGAGTGTCACCAGGTGTGGACACACACACACACAGACACACACACACACACACACACACACACACACACACACACACACACACTGTCAAGTCCCTGTATAAGGTTTTCCATTTCGTGTTTTATTTTGTGAGTCTCTCTGTTGTCTTATGTGTTGTCTTGTTTAACTTCTTGTCTTTTGGTTTCCCACCGTTGTGGTTGTCTGATGTCTTTCACCTGTTCACCACCCCTCGTGTTACTTGCCCCTTGTTAACCCTTTGTTTGTCTGTTGTTGGATGATTGTCATTTATTGTCCGTTTTACAACCCTCCACCCACAACATGACTCACAACTCAAGTGTTGTTATTTATCTAACCCGTGTGTCTCCCTCTCTCCCATATAGATGTGACATATCAGTGTGCTATAAACCTGACAGCTCCACTGACTGGAGGCTAAGAAAATCCCCGACCTCAGCCCAAATCCAACCTCTTAACCCCACCTTCTGCTCCCTCCTCTGCCTGCCCATTGTCACTTTTAGTGGGGCTCTTCCTTGAGACTGCTGACCAGTGGTGTGGATGGTTTGAAAAGAAAATATTCTGTGCACTTATTTATGCTCTGAATAACGGACACTATTTGCAGAATCAAAGTGCACATGGCATACAATTTTGATGGTGGCCTCAGTTGGCAGTGGGGTGCATCTGTTGGTAACTGGAGGACTTGCACAGAAGGGATAATCAGGAAACAGCAGACCATCTGTGATCACACAAATACATACCAAAGAACCTGAGAAACAAAGGTAGACTAGAGATACAAAACAACAAAAATTATTTGCTGTTGTTAAGGAAACTGTTCAAGTTTCATTCCAGAGATTTCAGTTCCTCTTTCCTGCTGAAAGAGAAGTTACCTTACCCACAGTAACATTAGAATGTAATTTGGTCAAACAGGGTAAATCTACAGTACAGGCCCGCAGGTGAGATAACACCCAATATGGTGGAAAAAGCCTGGGTCCTTCCAAGAGATGGAATGTTAAAATGCAGACCTCATCTTGGAATCACTGTTTTGAGAACTTTTGTTTTGATCAACTGACTTGGTCATGGAGGACCAGGGGGATATTTTACACCTGAAGACCAGACTGTAATGTGTAATTCCTCAATTGGGGATGCTTCTGGGACTATATTTGACAATGGACACTATGGACTTAAACAATATGTAAATATTATGTTTGTAAAATATTGTTTTGTACTATGACTATAATGTTACACCATCATGTTTTATGTCTGTGATACATGGACTTTTAGTGATAACATTTCTCCTAAGGAGTCACAATGAAGTCACTGTTTTGGCTGCAGTAATAGATATGACCAGCAGGGGGCTCTGTTGACATTCCACCTGACTTCAGTTGAAGTTCAGTACACTCTCAACTGCCCAGACTTGGCGATACTTATCTTACTTTGTAATATCTGTAAGGAATTTATGTATAGACCATATTTCAGCTCTTGCTAACCTTTATTTCATCAAGGGCACATATGTAAAATATAAATTTGAGATTGTGGTGCTAAAAAAACCTTTATGAAATGTAACTGATTCATTGTACTTTGCATACCGTAAACTATGACATTTCTATATAATTGTTTTGGGGATAGGGATAATACCCTGCTCATCTGACCGACTGAAATAGTACTGCACATACATATCGTACATGAAATTAAAGCACTTGACCATTAGATTAATATATTAGGTACTTCTTTGTTCAGGTATATGCCTACATGCCATTTATGATGGAAATATTGCAAACACCTATTTCAAGCTGTACGTGTACCATCAATGCAATGGAAACATCTAAAATTAAATCTTCAATAAAATGTGTGTCTTCAACTGTAGATTCATTTTCATCTTGATATTTGCCTTCATTTGAAGATGTGTTGCCTTTCTATATTACCAACTTGTAATTGTGCAGATCACTACTATATTACTTTTTACTTTTCACTCCAGTCCATTTATCTGACAGCTTACATTTCATGTAAAGTCAATAGAAGATATGTGATCAACTTATAAAATATGATGCACTGCTACTTTAAAACCATAGACATATCTATCTATCTTTATATCTATCTATCTATCTATCTATCTATCTATCTATCTATCTATCTATCTATCTATCTATCTATCTATCTATCCATCCATCTATCCATCTATCTATATACGTGCTCGGATTGGTTGCCACTTCAAGCCCAGTGGCACGCCATTGGTCGGTTGAGTTGATGGGCGTGGTCTGAAGACAAGCCTCACTGTCAGAGTAGTTAATTAGCTGACACTGATTGACTTGAGCTAAATAAAAAAAGTCTCAAGAGAGAGATAATACAGTGTGCAAATTGAGCTGTTTGCACAACCTAACTGCAGGTAAGTTTTCCCAAAGACTGAACTTTTTGATGTTTCAGCAATTGCAAACGTCTCTACTCGCGAAAATGTTACAGTAATGTCGACGGCTGTAAATTGTTGCTACAGTTTATTGCGGCTGGTGAAATTTGTTAGCCTGCTGTGTGTATGTAAGATTATCTAGTAGATACGTTGTCCAAAGTCATTTTATATCCGCAGTTTTTTCATTAATGGACCTTTTAATGTTTGAGTGATGTTTTTTGCTGCTCTTCATACGTATCGTTTAATTGCTGTTTACGTTGCCGGATGAGTTGATCTCCTGCAGTAACATGCAGATGAGATGAGATGTGCTTGTGTGTTTACTGTGCACCACCTGATTTATAACAGATGTACTAGTGCGTCTGTGCAGTGCTGTGCCGTATGTGCCGCTTTTTTTTTTACCCTTTTCTGACTGTGCTCTTTTACATTTAAGTTCGGCTATAAAAACTCCCACACGTCATGGCCTATGACACGGGAAGGCACAAGATTATTTTCCCCTCCTGAGATAATAAGGGTTTTGTTACAGTGCCGAGTCTGATTGAAGCCTTGGCTCTGTGTTGTGTCTGTTGGAGTCTAAGAGCAACGCTTTATTTCCTCCAGCTATGTTGTTTTAGATCCGACTTCCTGGTACTATTTATGAATTAAGGGGATGCAGGGTGGCTCCAGTCTGTGTGTGTGTGTGTGTGTGTGTGTGTGTGTGTGTGTGTGTGTGTTTGTGTGTGTATTTGAGCGTGTGCGCGTGCGCGTGCGTGCGGGTCATATTTTAAGGGCACTTCCCTATAGTATATTGCTATTTTTGGCAATAGAACACATATAGAGGTTATTTAAATATATAATGTTGACAACATAAAGCTGTTGAAGCCATGCACTTCAACACAACACCCAGTTACAACATGTCAAAGCTCTCTAATCTAGATTAAAATCCGTCTGCTGATTTGGGAGGCTTTCCAGTAAGACATGACAAAACAGTGACATAGTGGTTTCAAATATTTAGGCCATTAAGTGAATGCTGGTAATCCAGTCTTAAGGAAATAACTTGGAACATGGGGGATATTACACAACACCGTAAAGCAGTAAGTAACAACTCCTTATTGAAATTATACTACATAGTTATACTATACATTGAGCAAAATTAATAACAGGCTATTTACAGTTATTGTAACAATAACTTTATGACTTTTAGACAGTGTGATCACTGTGCCAAAATATGTTGCTATGACCACAGTGTTGAACTCACATCACGTAGCTGTAAGGCTAGAAGAAGCATCAATAAAGAAAAGGTAACTCCTGCATACTTACTCCAAGCAAATATATGTTTAATGACAACATTTTAATTCGACATAGATCTTCATCGGGTCAAAATGTTGAAAAAATGTAAACCACAGCAGCATTTTACATCAAGCCAACCAACAGGTTGTCATGCTGTTTGATGACAGGTGTTGTTCATCCAGAAAGGGTGATAAAACATCCAGAAACAATTGACAGTTAACATATCAACAAAGTCCATAGAAAAAGTATGTAAAAACATTTGGAAAGGAAATAGTAATACATCAGCTTTACTTCAAAGAATCAAACATATCTAATAATTTAATTTCTTTTAAATATGAGAAAAGCTTTGTCTATTGTCACCACAGTGTAACATCATACACATCTACAGTAAGGTAAGATAATGTTGCAAAACAACATGTTTTGGATAGCTGTTAAGGTGAGGTGATGACAACTGGAAAATGTGGATCATACAAAACAGGATTGCAGTTTAAAACTTTGTTATTTATATGACTAACTACTAATACCGGTTGATACAGTAAGCAGTCATTACTATAATTATAGGCGTAACACAACACTCTTTGTAATGAGAATGAACAAACAAACTTTCAAACAACACAATATGCCTTTCTTCCTCATAGTTTACCTTCTTATAGTAACAATGGGGAACATCATTTATCAATAAAACATTTTTTTTTTCTGCAAGCGCTTTTACCCAGTTAGTTCAGTGGAGAACAGTAATTATTTTAAAATGTTTGTCTTTCTGTGACATGACCATTAAAAGAAATGCAAATGTACACAAACTCCAGTACTAGATGTAGGTTAGAGAGAAGATTTTGTAGATTTTCTCAGTTCCATCAGTTCCCTTTAGGTTGGCATCTAGCAGCCATCACATTTTGGCACTTCTGTAACACAGCCACTTTGTAGAAAGTATCATGTCAATTAGGGAGTAAGATTTAAGTCCTACCAGTTTTTAATAGTTAGCCTGTAATTGTTAGGTCAGTTATTGTCTCTAATATGTGTGTAAGTCCATGCACACAGAACAGCCTGACAACTTGAATCACCCTTCCAAGGTTTGTCAAAAACCGAACCAAATTAAGTCTACCACTGATTTATCCCACTTGAGTTAACCTTTTGATCACAGCATTTAGTATATTAAGTCAACCTGTGTCACTTTTAAACATTGTCTGGAAGACAGGGCCATGTCTTCTTCAAGTTGTGGTAAAGTTAGATCCATGGACTGATGGATGGACAGGCTGTGACTCATTGTGCCACTCCACCCTCATTAGGGTCAACATCATGAGACATGAGACCATTCTAAACAAAGACCTCTCAGTCCACTATTAAAAAAAGTTGCCCACAGCCGTCTTACCACTAAAAGTCAGATCATGCGTACGCTGTGCTGTAACAAATGTTGTGTGCCTGACCTTAAGCTCCACCCATTTCAGCCCAGTCAGATGTCCTGATTAAAGGTGCTCAAAGCACTGTGGGGTGACGTTACCACTTGTTGATGTTCAAAGTATTTTCAAACAAAGCAAGACGACTAGCTTGCCCCTCACTCCTCCTCATCCCGTCCCCTCCCCCTCCCTTCTGTAACTAACCCTAACCCCCCACCCCCAAATCCTTCTTGTTGTTTATTGGCTGGAACACTGGAATGCTGGAACACAGCTAGTTTATGCTTCGTGGTGCAGGTGGACACATTTTGCTATTGTCGTCGTTTGTAGACCCTGGGCTGTGTACAGAGACCGCGGTTTTTTTTACAGTGTGTTCTGGGGACAGGCAGCTTGCGGTTAATGAAGAGATGTTTGCTGTATGTGACAACAAATGTTTTACCCTAAAACACGCGTGGCACCGGTTAGAGCACCTTTGATTCAAGCTATCCCTCTTAGTCACTTGATGACCTATAAACAAAAACTATTCCAATAATTAGTTGATTATTTTAAGCAAAACTGGCAAACATTCCCTAGTTCCAGCTTCTTAATTAGTACATATATGTAGTACATGTAATATATTTAGGTTTAGCACTGTTCAAGAAACACATTTTAAGTTGTCACCTTTGGCTTTAGGAAAGTGCGAATAGCATTTTTCACTATTTTTGGAAAGTTTATGATTGATATGATGAGTTGACTGATTGAAAAAATATTCTGCAGATAAATCAGTAATTAAAACAATCGTTAGTTGCAGCATGGCAGCTTTGTTTTAAAGCCTCAGGACTATAGGGAGATGTTGCGCTGGAGTGCTCGGCCCGTGTCAACCTACGCAACTATTCATTTTCAAGACATTTTAATGACAACCTTGCCCAAAGTTTTTACAAAACAACCTTAATTCCATATAAAACAGCTGCCAAAATGCAGACAGCCACAGACTCTCTTCAATTTAAGAAGCCGCCCTTTTGTTTGTCTTGTGACAAAAATGAAAACAAATGGCAACACTTCTTGATACAGTCATGTGCCTGTGTGATTCCTTGGAAAGCAGACTCCCTTGTGGCTAACACTATTTTCATGTCAATTTCTACTTGAACTAGAACATCCTGTGCTTGTAGTTGGATCAGTTTACACCCTGTGCACTATTGTAAAAGTTAACGCTATGTTACGGCTTTACCTCATGATGCCCACAGTGGCCAAATGAAGTCTGCTACATGGGGAGACTGGTGATGATTCACCGGAATCCACAAATTTGTCTTTTTAACTTTTGCTTCAGCATGTCTGAAAAAATGTTTGCTTTTCCACTCACGTCAGTTGCAGAATATCCAAAACATTTGGTTAGAAAATGTCTCAAATGTTGGAGATGTACTGTGCCCTGTGGTTTGCTGCATACTGAAGCAAAGAGTTTGTATAAGAATTAACATGTGGCTTAAATATTTTAGGAAAATCTGATGCATTGCATGTAATTGAACAGGTACACAAACAGCATGGATGCTTCAAAAGCAGAGACTTGGAAAGTATGTCATCTGTTTAAAAGACAATTTTCAAAACAAGTCAACTGTACTATAGCAATTTGCTGAAAATCACTAAAAAGAATATGTATGTTAGAACATGTAATATGTTTTCTTCAGAAACTGGCTAGTAGTTATAAATCAAAGTCACAACAGTGGTAGCGACTAAATACTGTAGCTGGTGTGCTGTTGGCTTGTTTTTCAGTAATAGTTGAATGAAAACTAAACGATAAATCATTCAAACTCAGTGTTCGCCTGCAGCTCTCTCTGGTTATCCACAGGCCTTCTGTCTTAGGCCGCAGCTGTATCTTTGGTAAAAATGCTGTCTTTGTTTGGAGCTTTTTTAAATCTGCGAAAAGAACGGATTAAGAAGTATTTCATGCATAAAGAATGAATGTAATCACTATTCCAAAACAGATGGAAATCTCTGCGATATGCACAGGATATATTGTAAGTGAAAGAATTCAAAGTGGAACAACTAATATATTTTAAATTAACTATAAACATTTTTAAGGCAACAGAAAAGCCCTTGGTAGTTTGGTCCATGTTAGATTCAGTAGTGTGTAAGTCAATGGAAGTTCCATGTGCACTAAATTGCATGCAACCTTATGTGCTCATATGTGGCACACAGTAGTATAACATGTGTGTTTCTATTTGCGTTTGTGTTTCAACAAAAGTATTTGTTTAAAACTGACGCATGTTGCCTAATCCAACCTAAATGCCATATCCTCAGCTGACCCCTACTGGACCTATTGACCCGGTTCTCAAAATCATAGACCCCACAGAAGTACCAAACACATACACACTCACCGGTCCAAGAGGACTTCCTCATATTGTCCAGCATGTTGATGCAGGAAATCACTTTGATTGATATCCCCCGTTGCTCGCACAGAATTAAACGTTGTCTGTTTCAGGGGTTTCTTCGCAACTTTTGAATATGAGTGTGTTTTTCTGCATGTGTGTTCCTCACAGCACTGAGTTGCCTTAGTGAGGATTTAATTAGGGAATGAATTTTGTTAGCTATTTAGCATGATTACTGTTTTAGGCTGTTGACTGATTTATAGCTCAAATAAAAACTATTGGCTATTCCTGAGATGCTCCTTGGAGAGAAGAGGGCAGAAACCATTTAGGTACTTTTTTCCCCTCGAAATTTGCACAGTAATAAAATTGAGGAATTTTATGATCATGCTTTTACCATAAGCCCTTGAACACATTGCACACACAGTTCCCTTCACAAAGACATACTGCTTCATTCACTCTGTACTTTTTTCAGGTATTAGGCTACTAGCTAAATGGGGACAAACTGCTGGTTCTTTCTGTGCTCTTCTACTTTGTCTCTTCTATTTTGATCTTCATGTGAGGGGCGATGAGGCCAGTCCATGTCAATGCACACCATGCTATCCTAAATGAAGGTTGGGGATTTCCAATTGACCAAACACACACACACACACACACACACACACACATCACACCCCACTGCAGCACCACCTCTCTCTTGCTGGATGAGCGCACTTCCACACGTCGCTGTCACGGCCTTCCTGTTTTCGGAGATTTCTGCAGCGTTTGGCTGCATTGTTTTAACTTCAGCTGACCACTGCCATATGCTTGCCCGCATATACAGATAGATGTGTATCATAGCCAAAACTCAGATCAGGAACTGATTCACATTAACCGTAAATAGTCAACAGTCATAAGAGAAGTGTGTTTCTCTGGCATGTGGGGTTGGCATCGATAATAGCATTTTAGCTTGTGGTATATTTATTAGCACTTCCTGAACCATTTGGAAATGTTTACTGGCACTAATGACAAAAAGCCCCAGCCTGTACAAATCAAGGAAGGGATGTTACAAGCATTGTGGTCTGTACCTGATCACTCATGTTGGCTTGTTACTGCAAAATAGTGGAAGAGGATGTTGCTGTGAGGTGCACAGTGGTAGATGCAAAAACTTAAGAAAGGTCATAGAATTGAGTCTGATTGGTGACATTTCAAGTTGTTATCTCACATGGACTGTCTCATACACTGTGTGGTAATTGATACAGTGTTTTCCGGAGTACTGGTGCACATGGTCATTCTATATGATCTGTCTTTGCTTTTGTGTGCATCTGCAACCTTAATAGTTGAAACTTAACTTTCCTCTCTACTCCTTGGTGTTGTTTGTTAAAGTAATTATGTATATTAGATTATGTAAAATTCCTTAAACACACAGAAAAGCATGTGGCCCTTGAACAGAAGTCAAACAAAATGAAGTTTTATATTTGAATAGTCCATTTACAGTGATATTAGCTTGAAATACAATCAAAACGTTATGATGGTGCGTTTTGTGTTTAAAAGGCTCCCTTTTTTTCTGCAGACTGTGGTTTTTCTAAGCTAGCTATTTGGAAAGGTCGTGAATGATGTGATGCATCTATTTTAGAGTCTTTTAAAAACTGGTTTCTCTCTTTTACAACATCTCTCTCTCTCTCTCTCTTTCTCTCTCTCTGTCTGTCTAAATATAGAGTATCGTCTGCCCACTCATTCAGACAGAGAGGAAATGATGTGGATGTGTTAGGTCCAACACTGCAATAATAGTTTCCGTTACAAAGATAAAACATGAGTGTATGTGTGCACATTTCTGTGGACGAGAGTTCCTGTGCACATGGATGCCTTTTGCATGCATAAAAGGTGAGTTCTTTAAATCAATACAACCCAGTACGACTTTGTGTCTTTTTTTGTGAAGGCATGAAAATAAGAAACGGAAACAAACTTTTTTGACATCATGTACGGCAAAGACCCAAGATAGAAGGAGGAGGGGAATAGAGTGACAGAGACAAGAGAGTGAATACACTAGAGACAAACGGAAACTTGTGGTCAAACAGGCAGAACAGGCAGCGTTCAGCTGCTGAGGCAGTTCTGTTAACTCTCTGTTTTAGAAAGCACTGCTTTTCTTAGAGGGATAAAGGTTAATCCATCACACAAAATCCTTTCATTGTTCACATGCGGCATCCATGTGTGTGTTTGTGTGCACATTTGGCATGTGTTTGTGTGGAATGAGTGTTGAATGTTGACATGAAAACGGGCAAAATGTTACAATTCAGAAGTCCAGAAATAGAAAAAATAGAAAAGAAATTCAAATACGCTCAGCCGTGGGCCAGCTTAACTGGACTCATACAGGTTATGACTCTTTGTCACACTCCAACACCTGCTCAACACTCTCTCCCCCTCTTTCTTTTCCCCACCTCCCACTTCAACTCTACTGACACACACACACACACACACTGCATATCCCCTGTCACTACCTCATGCCCTCTCACAGGAGGAAATATACTCAGCAATGAGTCACTGTACTCACTTGTCTGTGATTCGTTCTCACTCTCTCCGTCACACACTTCTTAGTTTCAGTACACAGAGTGTTGTGTGTAGATGTAAAAGACCTGCAGGACTGTTGGTCCATGCCTGTACAGGACAAGGTAAGATTATGTAATATTACCTATACTTTACTTTACAACTGTAATGCCTTAACTGGTTAGCAGTAGGATATGGAGTTAGATGGTTTTGGTAGTTTAGCTGCCTTGTGTGATGCTACAGACATACAGTACAGTTAATTAACAACTTCCATAAAGCAAAAGCATTTGGTTTCTGAGTGTTTTGGCCATGTTTTGTGACAGAGGGATGGTATGATACATATCTGGTGTTTCTTTTACACTAAGGTTATGATCAACCTCTTGAGCTCTTCATTTGTACCAAAGTGGTCGTATATGGATGATCTATGGTCAGTATGCTGAGAGCAGATTAGTTGAAGGAATTCCTCTAAGAAATTGTCCAGACAGGACCAAAGCATGAACATCTCATCCACGACTCTGCATTTACAAGAAACAGTCAGTGTATGTAAAAATGCTGCAGGAAATGCAGTTTCCTGTTGCATTAGTACTTAGTGTTTGTTGTGGTTGTGTTTTGTTTTTTTTATGTTGTATATATTAATTTCATAAGAAAGGATCCAAAACTAAACAAGTGGGTGATGCTTTTTAGATTCTGCCAAATTTCACTATATATATTTAATGTTGCAGAGGTTTGAGAGGTAACTCATAAACCTGTGTGGGACCTGAGATAAGGAAAGTGGCTTAAAGGTATTTAAGGGAATACTCTTTATCACTATTGGGGAGGGTCAGTGTGGGATCACTGCACTTTCTGACACCTGTTAACTGTAAATGTGCTGTATTTATATAGCGCTTTTCCAGTCTTAACAACTGCTCAAAGCGCTTTTACATCTTACATCATCCATTCACACACATTCATACACTGTGGCCGGGGCTGCCGTACAAGGTGCCACCTGCTTATCAGATAAACATTCACACACATTCACACTCCGATGCGCAGCACCGGGGGCAACTCGGGGTTCAGTGTCTTGCCCAAGGACACTTCGACAAACCACCAACCTTCCAATTGGCAGGCAACCGCTCTACCACTGGGCCACAGCCGCCCCTGTGTGTGTGTGTGTGTGTGTGTGTGTGTGTGTGTGTGTGTGTGTGTGTGTGTGTGTGTGTGTGTGTGTGTGTGTGTGTGTGTGTGTGTGTGTAACCTCAAATACTAAACTACTAAACTGGCATACAGTAAATGTTAACTGGGGCTAATACAGAAACGTCCCAAGACAGCCCTCCTGTGACCAGAGAGAGTTTTAATTAGCTTCTTTTAATGTATCAGTGTAATTTTACACTCTGCTGTCAGCGAGGAGAAAACATGTATGGCTTACCCACATTTACTTTCAGCTATCAGGCAGGCTGTCCACCCACTTAGCGTTTGACCTCAGACATGACAGAAAATGACTGACACTTCCTGTCCATGTCTTCTTTCTGATTACAGTTGATAGACCCACAATGCATGTGAGACATGACCAACGAAGCCCACTGGGATAACTCAACCAGAATGCACAGCATGGAGCCAACAGGTACACAACACACACAGATAAACACACACAATGATGCAGATCTGTGCAGAAAAATAAAGTGCTGGTCTGTGTTTCTTTCAAAAAATACAGATTTAAGGGAAAACCTTTTCATATTTAGACTTAATCACACAACCTAACAACTTTATTATCAGCCAGCTGTTCCCCCACAGTACCAGAGCCAGAACTCTACCGCAGCATCCAGGCTGTGCTGCCCAGGGAAACAGACAACCAGCAGCCTTCTGACTGTTTCAACAAAGGTACAATAGATCTACTACAACACAGTGAAATAAAGTAAAACTATTAAGATGTGAATATTTTTAGTTAGAACTGATGTGGTTTTTATCCATCTCTGCAGTTGGTTCTGCTCACACGTAATATATGAAATTGTACAAACAGCATCATCTGATTACATCACTGGGTCTTAATTTTATCCTTTTGGTAAAGAGTTTTAATAAAGTGGCAACCACAATGTAAATGTAAATCATGTAAATAAATTCACAAAGGTTCAGTATATCTTGACATGAGGATTATATGTCACTAAACTGACCCAATTCTTTGCTGAAGACTTTATGTGTTCCAGCATTTTTCTTTGTTTAGCAATTCCACCCCAGTAAACCACTCTGAATACATATTAACTGACGCCAGCCTGCAAGTCTTAATCACACTGTGGAATATGTTGCCGTGTCAGGAGTATGTGGGCTGTTCACTTGTTAGTCATCAGACATATTTTGGATTAGCACTGTAATGGAGAAAAGTGTGACACATTTCGCAAATGTGTGTTACTCATGTGAAAATCTTCAATCTGTTGAAGTCGTGTCTGTTTATCTGTGTCCAGGCATGCTGAGATGGACACTTCATAAGAAGGTCCAAAACAATCCTACCAACAGCTTATCTCTTGTGTGGTTGCTGATAAAAGAGCTGGAAAAGGTACTTGCTTTGAAGTTGAAACTTTGACATGGTGTACACATGTGACCACACAAAAGCACCCAAACTTCACTTTTAACACTATTTTTTGTCAATTAACCAGTTGATTAATCAACTAATTGTTTCAGCTCTAGTAGCAATGTACAGTCCACGGTCTGTCAACAGTCAAGGAGCTGGTTCGGAGCCCTAACAGTGTGTGTTTTCTCTGCAGGCTGAGAGATGGGACTCTCGCAGATGCATAATACCTCTGCTCCACACACTAATGTACGCCATTATTCAGGTAAAGTATTCCTGTCACATTTTTGCATTGTGAAAAGCTGCCTCAGACTTTATTGTTCATACTTTTTGACACTAATATGCAATGTAGGGAGTTTGTGCAAGAAAAAGGTAACAGGATGAGCAAATGTGTGTTTATTTCAGGAACAAATGTGAACAAGGCATTAAATGTCAAGTGTGTCTGTGTGTTTTTGTTGATATTCCAGTCAGCCTACATTCCAGATGAGCTGTACAAGCGTGTCTATGACTTTTGTAAGAGACTCCTGACGTTCCCTCATCCCTACTGCACTGTAGGCCTCAGCTACACAAGACAGATAAAAACGGAACGCTCCATTCCAGGTATTACTCAACACTCAGCTTGGCATTTCAGTCTAAATGTATAACAAGACGTGATTGGTTCATTTCTGTCAGGGTTTTGGAACAACCTGTTCAAAGAGATCCAGCTGCTAAATCAGTTTCATCTTGTCATTAAACAGTCAACACTTACAGCCTTGTTTTGACACATTTATATGGTATTCTGTTATATTGCAATCATAGCTACGCTGTTCATTTTATGACATGACTAGCATTGAAATCACACTGTCTCCTTCCTGACATTTCTTTTACGAAAAGGAAATAGAAGTGTTGTTTTTCATAGATGATCCCATTGGTTTATTCATTTATTCTTGTGCATTTTGTCATGATCCTGTCATTTCCCACAAAGGTCCATCAAAACATGAATTATCTATTACTCATACAGTTAAGGTTGGAATTATACCCTTTGTGTCTTAACCCAGCTTAAAAAAAGGCAGACCAAGCATGCTTTGTAATTGTAAAGATGTATATTTACCTAGCATAAAAGAGAAAAACTACATTAAACCAAACTGAAAACAATTAAGAAGACATAAGAGAACAAATGTGGCCAAACCTAAACCTAGATGCATCCAATAAATGTATTGACAGACAACAGCTTATACTACAGCGTAGATAGTCAGACCAGAAGAGCAGATTTCTCCCTTGACACTGAATTACAGAGTCCTGCCACAGGAGACTAGAGTAAAGAGAGGGCCATTATTACACTACATTATATGACTAATTTTCTTTATCCAAAGTAACTTACAATAAATAAATTTAACAATGAAAATACCATCCCCAAATTGCATTGATCATGTGAGGACATAACATTTATCAAAACACAAAACTGCTTCAAGTGCTGCCATCACTCCAAGAAAAGCCAGAGTGTGGTTACTGTGATGTTCATTGAACTGTCCATTCATCAAGCATGCGTCAATTAATCTGTATGACCATTTACAACCACATTAAATGCCAGTCTGTCATTAAATCCTCCACAGGTCTGATGTACCAGAGGATGGTCACAGCAGAGCAGAGACTAAAAAATGAGCACTATCCCTTTCAGGAGAGGTGAGTCATAAATAACAACACTAAGTCAAAATTTAGTATATGGCTGGACTGTCTAGTTGGGACCACATTGTTACAGAGATAGTCAGTGGGGGTGTTTATTGTGTAGAAATAGATTTTAAAAGTTAATCTGTAGTATTGCTGACCATGTACAGTATGCAAATGTGAACATCTGGATGAACACATCAAAAAAGACTGCCTGAAACCCACTGAATAAGGAAAATCCTTTTATTTAGGGATGGGTACCAAAACCAGTATTAAAAAGGCCCCAGGGCAACTGTACAGTAGTACTTCTCATCAAGCAGCATGGTGGCCCAATGGTTAGCACTGTGGCCTCACAGCAAGAAGGCACCGGGTTTGACCACTGGTCGTCCTGGGCCTTTCTGTGTGGAGTTTACATGTTCTCCCCGTGTTTGCATGTGTTTCCTCAGCGGTACTCCGGTTTTCCCCACCACTAAAAACATGTTCCCCTCGCTCTCTACCAAGCAGATGTGTGGTGAGCGTCTGGTATTGTAAGGCTGCCAATGCATTGATGGCAGGCTTATGGGATAGTCTTTGCGGTCCAGCCAAATATGTATCACATGTTTGAGTGTACAATAAAAGTCTTTGGGAATTGAAGCTTTACAAAGGCTTTTTTTTATTTCCTCAAGTCTGTCATGTAAATCCCTGCAGGGTCTTTGTTCTGGCTGACCCAGAAGTCTTCTCCGGTTCTTTGGGACAAGTCCTGTTTGGTGATATTGAGACGTCCGCTTCAGTTTCAGATGGATCTCTGAGTCCTCTAGATTACATGTGCAGGGTGGTCCAACACTCCATACAGGCTGCTTTAGGAGCAGAGCAGTGCCACGGGCCGAAACTGGCTCAAGCTCTAAAGGTCAGTGGAACCGGACAATATTAATTTGTTGACCTCACTTATTGCCTTCTCTTTTGAGTTCTCTAGTTGTCTGTTATGGTGATGGCAGTGTCTTGTCCTCCACAATGTTGTTGTCTCTGCTATTATGTTTGTTTGAATCCTTTTTGAGTCTTGTTCTGTTCAGTATACCACAGGTTTACTTGACCTTTTTTTGACCTCTTATAAACCTAATATTCATGAGGATTTGTAAAGACAATGTGAATGTTTCCCACATGTTTGCCATTTTCTCATAACTAGTTAGAGCTAGGCTCATATTCCCCATGATTATTTGTTTACTTATTAACTTAATTTTACTCATTGAATATGACTTGACTTTTTACTTGAATTCTAAGCCTAAACTAATCACACAAAGCTTGCTCATAATTGTTGCTTCATTAAATGTGCCCCACCAAAGCTCAGTTCAGTGTGGACAGATGTTTGTGCAAGTAGGCTAACTGACACATGCTCTCCTTCCCAGATACATCAACGTTTACACTTACAACTTCACTTTTATTCTGACATGGCTGTCGTTCTGTAGGAAGCTAATTATACCACTGAGTTCACTTATTGGTCTAGCTTCAAGCTAAAAGCAAGGACAACAGCTGAGTATATCAAAAAGTAAAGGCTATCAGAATTGACAATGATCTGTGCAATGTACTTGACAGCTAGTGCCAAGTGCATGTTGAAATATGGCTGGAAATTGAGTTTCACGAAACATAACATATATAACAATGCAGCTCCATAGCAATAAATTAATGCTATTCTAATTAAAAAAAATTTTTTGTGAGCTGGATTTTAAATTTTTAACATTTTGTTGCAAAGTTTAGTTAGAAAACCACGTGCTTGGTTAGTAAAAATTCTACAGATGCTTAGAAAACATCATTCCACATTGCTTCTCTTCCCTTTAGTCATATCTGGTCTGATATAATTTGTCCAGTCAATTTCACAACAACTCTTTAGAGTTTTCATAATGTGCCATATTTTTTCCATGTGATTTACATATGTTGGCAGTTACCATTCAGGGCAGAGTGAATGACCTCCAGAATCACTTGGGCATAACGGCCATCGTCCATTCATAAACAGCATGTTGGAAGACTTGAAGTGGTTGCAAGTACCTATCAGACTGACTGTCAAGCTTCAAATAAGCGTTAGTACAATAGGATATTGTAAGGCTATGTTTTTGGTGATGCAAGTAACTTTTTTCAGTTTTTGCTCCCGGATGAAAAATAGTCCCTACCTCTTATGTACGTGTTATGTGAAACATCCTGAATGAAGGTCTGTTGACTTTAAGCTGCTAGGTGGAAGTGTCTTCTGGCACCGATCCTAAAGTAACACCTTTAGCAGGACAAACACCAGGGCAGACGCACACGTGCCCTAAAAAAACCCTCACCTCTTTGCTATTAATACAGAGTCTATATGTGTTTATCTTCCTGTGTGTGCGTTTGTGTTCATCCACATGTGTTTGTGTGTTCTGGGACAGGACATGGGTCAAGACGTTGAGTCGCACTTTCAGGAAGTGTTGGCGGCTCTTGAGCAGAGCGCGGAAGAGGGCGGCACAGGGGAGGGGGGAGCGCTGAGGAGCCGTCTTCAGCAGCTGTACAGCAATATCGTCAAGGATCCAAACTCAGGTAGGAGCTCCCTGAAAAGGAAATTCTCCAGTTTCTCTGAGGCATAGCTGCACTGTCTGAGGTATAAATCGACGTATTGGCATTGCTAAACATTAATAAAGGAAAGAGAACCACAAGAACCACAGGCACATCTGATGAAAACATTAAAACCATCGACTTTGTGTCCTTGAAAAGCGCTATACAAATTCAACTTATTACGATTTACTATTATTATTATTAGTTTTAGATCCCACAGGTACTGGGGCTACGCCACATTTCACAAATGATTGTTTTTTGACAATGCACGTGCGTACATATGTTTGTGAGCCCTACAAGGTTGTTTGAATGGCAGTTGTTTTAATTAGTGCAAATATTAACATTAATGGGGACTTTGATTAATTTTCTTGTTTTTTTCTATTATCTTGTTTTGTGTGATTTAATTATTATCTTGTTGTATAATTGCTTGTGTCTAAACCAGCATAGTGGTGTACAGTGTTCTGTTCAAACATTGTCCGTGATGGACATGTTTTCCATGTCTGCAAGGGCTTGACATGCCAGCTGTGGCTGAGATCAAACACTTGACCTTGCCACTATCTAGTGGTTTCCGCTATGGCCAAATCAGTTGAGTTAGTATTTTTATAAATCCCGGATATCTATTTCCATGACATACACTCTTATCATGTCAGCAACTGTCCGATGAACCTGCTCTCCCCTCATCCCTCCTGGCAGATGGAGGAATAGACAGCAGTGTTCACACAGAGAGGAAGTTCTGTCAGTAGGGAGGTGTTTGTTATGAGTAACATTTTGACAGTTTTGGTTTCTTTATATCTCTCTTCCTCCTTGTGTGTGTGTGTGTGCATTGCAGAGCCATTGTCCAGGGGAGGACTGTGCGACTGCCTTCTTCCTAACCCAGAGATGAGCTACTACCTTTGGACGGAGGATCTGGATATCTGTGAGTGGCTCTTGACACTGTGGGGGGTCTAGAGGAAGTTGTTACTACCAGTCAGCTGAACAGAATTAGGCTGCAGCTGGAATGACTTACTCAAAACTAACTGAATGAAGTGAACCTGAAATAAAGGGAAAACTATTTTGCAATCACACATGAAAAAGGTTTTCCTGAGAACTGCCTTTTTGAATGGCAACAGTTATAAATTGAAGGTTTATTCATCAACAGCAGCCTCAGTAGACGATTAGCATGGATTAAATTCAGTGTAACTCGATAGCGTCACATAGCTTTTGAATGGCCTTCTGACACATGTCGGAAATGACTAAAGTAGAAGTATGAGGCAGTTTGAAAGTGAAGCATACTTGAATTAGAATGCCCATATGAGTGTTGGGTTGTGTAAATGGTTAATGTTCAAATTTTGACAGGGCGAGAGCTGGCCAAGTGGGTTCGATCCAGCTCCATGTCGGAGCAGTTTTCCCTCAGCCAGGAGCAGGAAGACTTTGAGCTTGGTGAGTCGCCCAGCGACCTGATGCCATCTGACATGACGCGCTTCTCTGTCATGTCCAACGACAGCGGCATCGAAAGAGACCTGCCCCCTGGCGTTGATCCCTCGCCATCGTCATCTTTGGACACAGCCAGCATTAGTGCATCATGGGAACAATGCAAAACGTAAATTCAGTCCCTTTTAGTTGACGTGTCGATGCCCACAGCTAGTTTTACTTAATTTGCTGTCTCTGTAGGAAAATATACACATAACTGCCTTGATCATACCTTAAGTTTTTAGATTTTTAGAGCCATTGTTTTCCATGTGAATGATTTTGAAGCCACTTAAAATTAAGTTAAAATAAAGTAGTCAATCTTCACCAAGAACATTTATTACTTATTACTGTAAGAAAACTTACACAAATATTTAAGAGAACAGTGATGTTTATCTTATCATGGAATCTTTTGTATCACTTGTATTTGTTTCCATGCCTTAAAATTATTAGGACCTGGAGTATGATAAGTAAATCTTTTCCTTCTCCAAGTAATCAAGGGTCAATGAGGCTGTCACGGCGTGGAGGCATCAAGATGAAACCATCTGTGAAGGACAGTATGTTGCTGATGCAGGACACCCTGGAAGATCATGCTAGCCATGGAACCGGAGGAGGAGGAGGAGGAGGAAGTGGAGGTAAGGTAGGAAGAAGAGGGGCGACTCTACAAAGGCGGGCAGGAAGCAGCGCGATGCAGAACCCCTTCCTCAAGCAGCAGAGACACTTTACTGCCAGAATAGTCGCCATGGGAGACGACAGGGTACTGGGCCGCCTGGCCAAAGCCTACTATTTCTTCAGGTGAGGGTCTCATAATATTACATGAGGATGAAGCTGATAGAATATATTGCTTTCAGTTGTATATCAATGTATTCCACTGCACTGTAGTAGTTTTGTAAAATGTTTTTGCAACTAAGATCTGCACTTATCATTTATGGTGGTCTTTCTCATGAACACAATACAACAGTGCAATAATGATAATTTTATTTTCACAACATACACTGGGTTTCCCCTCTTAAATAGATGAAATGAGATGTTGGACCAACTTGCTTTTTGTTTATGCATAATAATGAGGCTAAATAATTCTCCTTGAAACTACTGTAAAAAACACAGAATTGAAAAAATGACCCCTCTTTCACATATATATCTAAATTTATAGTCACAATAATATAAGTCGCAAAATCAGCTTTCTCCCATCTTAAAACTATCTCTAAATTACAGGGCTTTCTATCAGAGGAACACTATGAAAAATTGATTCACGCGTTGATTAGTGATTACTGTAACGGTTTGTTCACTCAGCGACTACAATTCAATGAAAATGGGGCTTGCAGGCGTTCTGACTGGAACAAAGAAGTTTGAACATATAAGTATACTAGTATATAAAGCTCTTAATGGCCTTGCACCCCAGTATATTAGAAACAGGTTCATTAGCTATAAACCAGAAGGAACCCTCAGATCCACAAGCAGTGGTCTCTTAACCGTCCCTTGCTGTAACTCAAGAGCAGAGGAGGCAGCTTTTTGTGTTCATGCCCCATTGATATGGAACATCCTGCCAGTTGAACTGAGAGAGGCCTCCACACTGAACATTTTTAAAAAAGGACTAAAAACCTTTTTACCAAAGTCTATGAATAACTGAGTTTGTCACTGGGTGTGTGTGTTCACTACGTGTTTCGTATACAGTATATTTTACTCTGTATAACCAAACTAAATAAGTTGCTTCTGTATTAAGCAGATTGTGTTACATTGAATGGTATGAAATGTGCTATAGAAAAACATCAGTCAGACGTTTGAACATTTTGTGCGTCTCACCAATCTCTGGATTGTCTTCGCAGGAAAAGGGAAGCGCGGAGGCTTTTTCTCACAATGAAAGTAAACCTCCAGTTTTACTACATCCCTGTTTGCAGGGCCACAACTCCTATCTCCTCCATCAAAGTAAGGGCACTTCCTCTTATCAACATGCCATTGGCCTGTTGCGTGAAAGTCAACACAATTCTAGAGATAATAAGACAAATGACTTCTGTCTCCAGTAACAGCAGATCAGTTTGTCAAAATGTCCATTTCAGTGTTGTCCTTGTGTGTTTCCTTTGAGCAATAATGTAGTGACGCTGCAGGGAAATGCACAATGTCAGTAAGTCAGATTACATTATGTGCTTACATAATTGCAAAACGGTTCTCCAATGTTTTTCTAGTTAGTTTTTTAAAATGATATCAGATTAGTAAACAGGATCTACCTTTGGAACATTGGATGAATGGTTGCTGATAATGCATTCATTGTATTAAAGATCAGCCATTCACTCAGATATATATAATATATGTCTGCTTGGCAATTTTGCTTTTATTTTTTTTAGCATTTTATTTTTCTTGGTATGATATTATACAATAGCCTTATTCTGTGTAGTAGTGTAATGTCATTGAGAAATAAAAAAATAAAAGCTAGTTTAGGGTATTTTTTCCACCAAGGACTTCCTTTTCAATAGACCTGAGCTGTTTGTCGCTGATCTTTAGGGGTGAGGTGGAGAATTTATACATGCAATATTGACTCTCACAAATTTTGTGAACAACTAAAAGAAATAAAAACATGCAACAGCTATAAAAAAGAAGGAAAACCTTCCATCTCTGCTGTCAATTTGCCACATTTGATGAGTTTGTGGTTCCACTTTCATGTTCACTTTTTTTCTAGGAAAACCTCCATCAGTCCATGGGGAATCCCTGCACTCTTGGTTCTTACTTGAGCATGGTGGACCCATGGTACAACTCTAACATCAAGAGTTTAGGCTGCATGATCCCCAAACTGGCTAAGATGGTATGATACACTTCTAAACAAATCTAAAGGAAAATGTACTTTTTTTTCACAGCAGGGCTATGTTAGATAAAGACTTTGTGTTTGAAAGACTAGTGAGAGAGAACAATAAGGGACAATAGACTATCTTTAGTTTTCTTTTTAAAGAAAATGTCATTGCCTTACTGCACCCCATTTAGTCAGCATGGCCACTGTTTTCTGCACAACTTTAAACACAGGAAGCTGCATAAAATCTTTTTCTGCTTATATTAAAACCACAGAAGTTACATAGAGCTGATATAGAATTACAATGAAACTGGAAACGAAATGAGCAAAGGAACATCTACAGAATATATAAAGTTGAATGTAGTAATATGTAAATATTATAGCATTACAAGAGATGCATGAAGGGCCTTTTCTTTATGATTATTATTAAAAAAAGCTTGTTTTGTTCAAGTGTAACGTGCTCTCTGGCTAAATCCTTACTGTACTTCATATCTTATGTCTCATATCATATCAAATACCTCAAAGTGAATAGCTGTTCTCTAATTTCTGCATCCTCCTCCCTTTTCCCAAACTTTTTAAATTTCTGGGAAGAAAAATGGAAAACTGTGTTGGTTGAGGTTTAAATTGGGTCTTTATTCCCATGTGTCAAATGAATAAAATAATTAAGTAAATATGAATAAATAAAAGTTCAAATTTAAAGTTAAAGCCATAGACTTAAAGTCAATTTCTATTACTCGTGTGACTGGGAACATTAACAAGCAGCATTGTATTACCTGACAAGCATTTTAGTGACTCACTAAATGCACTTGATGTGAACCAAGTGTGACTAAATAAGTTTGTGGTTGGAACATTGTGCAGGCAGGAAGGATAATTTTACATGAATTTGGTTTTCTCTAGCACCAGACAAACCCAGGGAGGCCAAAAGAGCCTTTTGTGTCTGATGTCATATCCTACTACGTTCGTACCGGCCAGCAGCCTGTCTACTTCACCATATACTTTGTTAAGGTACCGGTAAATTTCATGAGTAATGTTACTGTTTGTGAGGGTTAAAAGCACAGTGTGCTCTCCAATCTGAAGCATCTACTGAGCTAAATTGCTTTATACAAAAAGGTTTTAACATAAACATTTTCTCATCTTTTAAATGTCCTTTGGTTGCTTAAAAGTTGTATGTTTTCCCTTAGATCACATTCACCAACATGGCAAAGGATCCTGTGGAAAATGTGTTTCTTACTCATCTAGAAATGGAGTTTCCTGAGTTCCGACAGATCTCAGCGTCACTTAGAGGTGAATTGGGTTTTCCTTTATTTTCCTAATGTTTTCAATGATATTTGCACACACCCGCCTGCCTGTGTCTTTTCAAAAACAAGTATTTTAACATGTCTGTTTCTCAAACAGAAAAGCAGAAAAAGAGCTCAGGGGATCTATGCGGGGCTGTTATCTCGATGAATTACAGAAAGGTAAGTTGCTTTTTAGATCCAGTATTTCCTTATTAGATTAGTGCCATCAGGGGACCTTCAGTGTAGTCGCATGCCTTATCAATTACTGGAAGAATGTATCAGATATATCCATTTTAGATTGTATCGTTTGTGTAAGGAATGACTTTGTGTTATTGCTAAACCCTTGACACTTGTTTTTGTGTGTGTGTGTGTGTGTGTGTGTGTGTGTGTGTGTGTGTGTGTGTTTCCATATGTCATGTTAGGTGACATTAAGTGGCCGAGACATTGACAAAGGAATCTCCGTCAGGACAACCGGCGCTCAGATCAATGCTATTCCTTCCAATGAAGCAGAAGGTTCACTATTATCTCTGACACACTCAAAAATGTCATACTATTTTAAAATATATTTTTATGATTTTGTCTTATTTTTTTCTCTGCCTTCTTCTCATAGATCTGAACTGTTTGACACTGACATTGAATGAATCTCCAACAAAAACTAAAAACAGCATTGTGGTGAGTCTAGGCAATTCAAGGCTAGGCTCAAATCTCTATTGGATGATCGTCACAGAGACTGTTTATGTTGAAAATTGTAGCATGTAAATGATTTATACAAAAATGAATCCTTTTATCCTTTTTTTTGTTTAAGTCACAGGAGTCAAAGTTTCGGTCCAGCAACATTAAGATTCGCACTTTGGAGAGTCGATCTTTCACTGTTACACTGGACAGAGATTGTCGCAGGACATACAGAGACGTGCAGAGGTAAGAGAGAAAACCAACCATTTCTATGTGCAACATAAACAGCACTTACAACTACACCCCTCGGAAAGGCATTGCCACTCTGCCACAAACCAAGTATCCACCAAATCAGGACCACCCTCCAGCGGTTTTCAGAGGCCGATCCCTGTCTCCCAGCTTTTCTTAAATACAGGGCCGGGAGCCCACTGACAATCAGGAATCAGGAGCACCTGAGATGAGCAGCAAGGGAGAAGAGCGGGTGGGGGGGCGCATAACAGTTTAATTGATTAGAAAAATTATCATTAATAGCCATCATTGCTATAAAAGCTCTTTCAGATCAAAGAGATCTCCAATTAATGAAAGCTTCTTTAGGGAACCAGCAATGGTGGGTTTTAATATGGAACCCTATGGTTTGTGTTTAAAATTGCTCTGTTGGGGTTCAATCTGTGGTACAACTTAAATATGCATAATTTTCTCAATTAGATTTTGTATTTTCTCAACTAGTTTTTGTGAGTCTGGACTAGTTTCTGTGCAACACCCAAACTGATGGCCCTATTTTGAACCTGTTTGTGTTGTAGCTTAGAGATCTCCCCGTGTCTTGATCCCGGATACTGCGTCCAGAAAACCATGCTGTCCAAATACAAGTTGGGAGCGGACAAAGATGCTGGACTGAGCAAATACATGAGCAAAAGACTTCTTCTACCAATCAACACATTTGCTGGCATCATCACCTGATGTGGTGGACTAACTCCACAGTGAAACTTTGAGAATTGAGACCATCCACGCTATGTTTTGATGGTGGACCAACGGAACACCTTTGAGCCACACTGAGCTGCTCCAAAACCATTTTTTTTTTTTTATTCAGTCAGTCTGGACTGACTAGCATGTATGGAAAAAGACTTTACTATCAAAAGCACCACATTCCATATTTGTCACACTTAGCTAAATAACAAGTTGGCTTCTTTTACAGTAATAGGAACAAAATGGTGTGTAATACCGTTTTATTTGCTGTGCAAGGTGTGACCAAACTCCTTACAGTGTTTCTGTACCACTGTATATATATTTAGATTGTCAGTAAATGCAGATTAGATTGCCAAAAAACAGTACAGCCTTTGACACTAGAGATACATTAGGGACAAATCAGTAAGCAAAAGGTATGTACCTGTATACGTTAAAGATTTCAGGGCTACTGATATTTACATCACTAATAATTTGACATCTTAAAGAACTCAAACTCTGAAAATCTGTTTCTCCAAGTCCCCACTTAGTGATGCAGATTTGAAGGGTTGACAGTCACTCTACTTCATTGACACACTACTTTTTATTACCCTCTTGTCGCACACACGTACAATACACACAAAGAATACAGACTTGTCTGGCCTGTCAGCAACTACAACGTCCAGATTGTTAAAAGACTGGAATGAGGAAGGCTGTCGATTACCTTACCTGTTATATTTGTCTTAGCTGAATCATTAAATAAGTTGGTATTCTCGTAACTGTTACCTGTTAGGTGTAAGTTGTTTTGAAGGTGCAGGTGACTTACATTAGCCTTGGGTATAGGTTTTTGGAAATGTTCTGGGAGGTTTTAAGAACTGCACACTGTGTTCAGTGCAGAAGCTAGAGCCACGTGTCAAGAACTACTTCACAAAACAAGCAGCTCTTCTCTTTTGCTGTCTTAGACAGACGAGGGGATCATGTACACACTGAGTTACATGAAGTAGCATGACTTCAGGACGATTTTGGGTACACTCAAACCTAAAACTTGCACACATGCCAGCAAATGTTTTAAATGTATCATCCACAGAGTGTAAAAATCACCTCTGACCCCCCCCAATCTACTCACTGTGGTGCATAAACATGGTAAATTGCAACTTTTTGCACTAAAACAGTAAGGCTTGTTTTATTATGTCCCTGTGGGAGTGGAGTAACAGTGTGTAAATCATGTTATTATTACTACATGTGTTGTTAAGTTATACTTTAAGACTTAACACAACTATTGGCTCAATTGTCATTTATTACATTTGTTTTTACCACATAATTATTAGATAACACACCAAAAAATGGCTCAGGAGCCTTTTTGTATCCCCACAGGTATGATCTCAGGCGGTAAATGTCAACGGCCTCAGGAACTGGAAGTTTTTGTGTGTGTGTGTGTGTGTGTGTGTGTGTGTGTGTGTGTGTGTGTGTGTGTGTGTGTGTGTGTGTGTGTGTGTGTGTGTGTGTGTGTGTGTGTGTGTGGTGGTAAAATCATGAAAAATTCATGGTACAGTTTGCACATTATTATTTTTTAATCAAATGTCATATAAGACGATGTCATTAAAATCAAAATGTAAGTGTGTAAATAAATGATTTTGTTTTGTAAAACTGTGTTTATGTTTTATGATAAATAGGCTTAATCTCAATACTTTTCTATGAATAAACTACTTACTTCTGGCCTTTTTTAGAAGAGGAAGTGGTTTGGAATAGTTAAACTTCTACCACGGTGGAGTGAGGTGAACTCTCCCTCGCTGTAAGTGCGTCCAATGGCCACCAGATGGGGCTATCATTTTACTATGTATCTGGTTAACTTGAACTGGTTTACACAGGGAGACTCCTGCGCGCTGCACGCACACCGACACCAGACACAGCTGGTGGGAACCGCCGGAGCATCTCGCTCTCTCCGCCTCCACAGGTTGTTGTTTGTGACTCAATAAAATACAGCAACAAACTGAGACTGCTAAACCCTGCCCTGTAGTTTCCACTTGCTGTTTCCCAGCCACTGCAACTGGAAGCGTAGAGAGAACAGAGGAGAAGAGCAGCTGCTTGACCGATGGAGAAGAAGGAGGAATCTTCTCGTCAGTACGGTTCACTGGAGCTCACTGAATGGAGCAAAGACACCAACAAACCAGGTTACCTAACGAACAAACAATGCAATAGTGTATAAGTCGATCTATTGACTGGGTAAAAAGTGACATTTCTGTGTACCGTATCACTCTAAATTATCTTAATGTGTCACTGTACCCAATAGGAACAAACATAAACAGTGGGTGCAGTGACACTAGGAGAATAAAGAGTGATTATGTATGAGATTCACTTTACATCCTCCTAGTGTGTTGCTGTACCTGATTTTCTTACCACCACCATTGCGACAGGGAGTTACTTATTCTCCATCTTCTACTTTTTATAATATAATCTATGGCATCACCACCATCTTCCTGCAAGGAAGGGATATATATATCCCATGTATATATGTATGTTTGTATGTACTGCATGTATGTATTACATACATACATATATTTTCATATATATGCGTGTGTATGTGTGTGTAGTTATAGCTATAGTTTTTTGTTATTTGTCACTTAGTTACAATGTCTACTGTACTTGGTTAATTTGGATGTTTTTTCTTTAATTTTTAAATTCTATTTATGTTTTTGTTATTATCTTTGTGATTGTTATTTATTTTGTCTATTGTTTTTAGTCTTTTACTTTTATACATGGGTTATTTTTGTAGTTAGTTAATAGAACCAATCAATTTATTATTCTAGTTGGCAGTAAAGGCAGCAGCTCTGCAAATGTCAAGAATCCACAGGTGTGTGTGTATGTGTGTGTGTGTGTGTGTGTGTGTGCGCGTGTGCGTGTGCGTGCGTGCGTGCGTGTTCTAATTTGTGTAAAAGAAATGTGAGGCCACTTACTCGGGGACTTGCACCATCAAATAATGAATAATGGCAAGATGTCGGAAGTCAGTTTTTTATCGCATTGTGCTCCTCACAGTAATAATGTTCCTCAAAAGTCTGCAACAAAAAATGTGATTGCACTGTTGATTAGGCGAAATTTTCAGATAATCACTTAGAAAATAGATACAAAATATCCATCACAATTTCCTTAAGCCCAAGAAGATATCTTCAGATGTCCTCTTTTGTTTGACCAATAGTCCAAAAACAAAACAAACTCTTACAAAAAACTCTTACAAAAAGAGAAAGTAGCCAATTAACAACACTGGACAAGTTGTTACCAGCAAACCTTTTTTGTTTCAGTTCTACAGTATTCCTCCACAATGTGGATGGTCATTGTTTTCCCACATCATAATTGTGTGAATGATGCTTATAATATCATTATGTTGTCAAGGTTGGTCGTACTGGCACGTCATTTATGAAATGTATTGCTGGTGGGAAGTTTGCAAAGCAGTGCAGAATAGCTGTTTAGCCTTCTATCTGTTTATTCTCTTCACTTTTCCTTTAATTTAATCTTCTTTCCTCCTCCCTCCATCTATATTCCGCTATCTTCTCCACATCCCCCTTTCTTTTTCCTCCACTTCTGTCTCTTGGTGTCTAATCCGGCTAATCTGTCTGTCAGTATGGTAATACCTCATTAGGTATAAAGCACGTTATAGCAGTTTAAAAGAGAGGAATGGAGTCAGAGCAAAGATTGTAAACTGAAATTCACATCTTCAGGGGTTTGGATGAAGAGAGGCGCCAGGTTCAAGAGGTATGGAAAAGCAACAGGATATAGGAACTGTGAGAGAGAGTGAGAAAGGGAAGAAAGTGTAAAGGAGGGGACATTTCAGAGAGGTCTAGTGATGAGTCATAACTGCTCACCGGCAGAATAATGTGTCCCATAGAGAGCCTCTGCGGCAGAACATGTAACCAACAATGTAAGAATGTACTAAACATAGCTTCTAACATTTAGTGTTTTCAGCTCACAGTTCAGTGTTTCAGTCAGCTACATGGGAATCCCCCAGTCTTAGTCACTGAGGCTTGAAGCTGTCTTTTCGGCAGGAAAACAAGTGGTGAATGAACAGTAATGTGTGTCTGCTCGCAGTTACTGATGGGATGGCATGTTAGCGTATCCTGTTTGTATTTTTGAGCACATCATTCCATCTCTTTTTTATGAATTTGGTGATGCAGCTGATAAATTCTTATGCCTTCAGCAATTATAATGTAATGAGTATGCAATGTGAACATTGCTGTGTTTGTGAGCGTCTCTTTCTGTCTTCCTTTCACTCTCGCTTTCTTACTCTCAGGCGCACACACACACACACACACACACACACAGCTTGTGAATTGTGCCCACTCTTCTGCTTACCAGAGTCTTGTATGTTTTTTAAGTTAATGGTATAGGCGAGTAAAACTATTTAGTTGAGATAAAAAAACACCACCAATACATGACTGACATGTCATGAACAAAACTGTGTAATCTACACATTTTTGTAAAAGAAAAAACAAAATACAAATTCATGTGGTTTTGCTGGGATTATTCATTTTTTTACTATAAGGTGAAGGTGTGAATGGTTTTGCTATTGGACCTACAACCAACAATGTTGAATAAAATATTAGTTCCACATGCTGGGAATTGGGAAATTCACTTACTGTTGTATTGCAGATAGTAAAATTATAGGCTTGACACCTCTCAAGTCTGTAAAATAACTACAGAGCAATGAGCATGGAGGCAATTATCCTAGTTTATATAAAGATTTATTAGCATTGGCACAAACGTGAGCTTCAGAGGTGCTAGTAGCTGTACTGTTTAACTTCGCCAGGCTAGTTGTTTCCCACTGCTTCTGGTCTGTATGCTAAGGTAAGGTCAATGTCTTTTGGCTCTAGGTTACAGACATGATATCTAATGTTAAAACTGAAATAAATTATAGTGAAATTAGTCTTTAAATGAGAAGGAAGCCACAAAAAGCTTATTAGGACACAAAAAAGCAAATGTTCATCTCTCGTCCGCTACCTTCTTCACATCCCTCCTCCTCTTTTCTCCACTTCTGTCTCTTGGTGTCTAATCCCAAAATGCTAATTCATGACACAAAAAACTTAACGTAATTGTTTATGTTTTGTTTCCCTAAAGGAAAGTGAATACAATTTCAGTTTTTGTGTTTTAGTAAGAAATACTTTAACTTAATATCTTAAGAAATTAGGCAGATTTTGTAAACGCAGTGCATTTTAACCAACTTAAATTAACACGTTTGACACATGGGAAGGTGTAGGTAGTTTAATTGATGTCTTTTTTATAGTTTCCATCCCATTAACAGTCCAATATTCACTGCAAAACTTCACTCTTTCTCCTCTGAGATGTCAAGGTTGTGTTGACGCTACATTGACGTCAGCCAGATTTGTCATAATAACAGAGTATAGTGTGTTTGTGTGAAGATATGTGTCTGTACTTCAAGAGCTCTTTTTGCATGTCACACAAAGCAGGCTGCAGTTGCAAGCCCCTAAACAACGCTTTAATGCTAGCAGAAATGCTGTATGAATCCCTGAATCCCAATTACAAGCAAACATAGATAATGCTTCCCACAGAGCTTTTACTACTACCCTAAAGTCATACAATTCCAGTTTGAATTATTATGATCCCCTTCTATTCTGCCTTATTTCATGCTAGTGCAGAGGACATGTCTTCACAGTACTTTAAACCCAGTGAGTGCTACCTTCCCCGGGGCTAAATACGACTAGAATAGATGTATTATATACTAGAGCTCTACTTAGTAATAGTGTGTGTGAATAAAGAGAATTTAAGGGTGGCAGGGGGAGTCAGGGACTGTTGGTGATGGTATTGGTATTTCCCTGACTATTTCCATCTCGGCCCCCATGTTGTGCAGCTCTCTACAGGGAAGTGACAGTTATCCAGGTACATACAGTGCTAAATGGAACAATTTGAGAGCAGGCAGTGGTTATTTTCTTCAATGTTATAGTCGTGAGTGTCACTACATTTACCTTCAAGACGGTCAACCATACTTGGATCTCCGGGTAAATTAAATCTATTGAATGGATTTTGATTTGTATATACAATTACTTTTTTCGAAGATGGTTGCAGTTAAAGGAGAATTCTGGTAGATTTCAACACGGAGCTCTGTGGTTTGTAAATTTGGACTGCTGTCAGTAGAGAGAAAAACGAAAACAATCAGTGCTGCCTACACCGTGTTATCCTCAAGCAACCAACAGGCTTAAACAGGGCAAGTTTTAAACTTGTCTGTAGCCTCTAACATGTTCAAAATGTCATTACAAGTGTCTACCCACATGACGTGATTCCTTCTGAGTGAACACAGAGAATCTGACTGCTGTAGATGTGAATGAAATGAAAAAGTTGTGCTAATTCAGCTGTGTTTAGTTCTGGTGTTGAGACGGCAATATGACGAGTGCTTAGGGATGTCTACAAACTACAACACCGAAAAGAGGTACAAAAATATTTATTAATTTAATGATAAAATTACCTTAATTATAACTTGTCTCCTGCTAGTTGTACAACAACACTTACTTTAAAAAAATGCATGTGCCTATTTTTTTAAATAATTGAACCGTAATTCTCCTTTAAATGTTGGCTGCCCTGCTATATATAATAATTACAACAACATAGATAGAGTTTAAACTTAAAAAAAAAAAAAAAAAAAAAGCCAAAATAACCAAGCACAGTAGGCATTGTAACTAAGTGACAAAGTTCGGACCACAGCCTTCCTTCCTGCTGTGCCATCATTCAGTAACCTTATTACCTGTGGGTAAAAACTTCCCTATGACGTGATGTGCACGTTGGGATGCTCTGCAAACGTCTCCCTGATGGAAGGTGGGAGAAGAGGTTGTGTGCAGGATGACTAGAATCCCGCATAATACCTAGTGCCTTTTTAGTACTGTGTTTCCAGTAAATATTTTGCAGCGGTTCACGTGGAACGCCTATGATTTGAGATTCAGTTTTGACCAACTTTGTCAGAAGATTAAGGTCATTAAGGAACATACCCTATTTTTAAGACACCTCATAAAATATAGCCTAGGCACACCTGTTATGAGACGACCATGTGAGGCAGTCTGAAATATGGGTGCCTAAGAATTTAAACGTTTTTGTCAGCCACTGTGAAATGCTTTGATGTCCTTTCATACCACACACAGATATTCTTTAAAAAGTATTACAGAGCTGTCTGGATCAAACCCACACATTGTTGTAGTGTCTTAGATATGTTCAACAAACACTGTACCATTTGATGTTATTTGTTTCATTTTAGATTGAGGATTGCATTTTCATTTTAAAAGTTGGATTTGAAAGAACAAATACAGGTAGTAGTGTGTGGGATGACATGCATAATGAGACAGATTTAAAACAGCTTTGTGTTTGATATTACTGTTCACCTCTACTGTTCACACAATATAGACTTTTTAAATCTCTTTCTGTCTCTCTTTCTCTCTCTCTCTCTCTTTCTTTCTCTGTGGTTTAGATTCCCATATGGCTATTTTCCTTCATTTTGTAATTGTTCACACTGGAAACACTGGAACCAAAAATGATTTTGCTTGAAAAATGAATGAAACAAATGTATAAATTAGCAACATTGTTGGCGGTCAACAGGGGATTCGTTTTGCCGAAATATTGACACTGAATGACATCTCTCTACAGTAGACAAAGCAGGGTAGACAGGACAGCAGTGTGTGTCCGACAGCCAGTCATACTGGGGGAGGCTTATGTACTAGCTGACCTACCACCCTGGGTTTACGCAATTATGCATTGTGTGTGTGTGTGTGTGTGTGTGTGTGTTTGTTTGTGTGTGTGTTTGTGTGTGTGTGTGTGTGTATGTGTGCGTGTGTGTGTGCGTGTGTGCGCGCGCATGCGTGCATGCATGCAATGTGTTTGTGAAAGCGACAGAGAGAGGGAGAGGCATGAGGTCTGCCACTGACACATGGTAATGTGGCCGTGACGCTCTGCTCCTCATCAAGCAGTGATTTCAAAGTGCCTCTGCTGCAGCTGTATACAGTTAACAATGCATATTCATATGCAGTTATTGTTCCGCAGTGCCAGCTAGGATATTGGAAATTGGATCATAAAAAGCTCCTAATTGTGTATCTGTCCGCCTTTCTCTGTATAGTATGTTTGTATGTTTGTCAGTTGAAGAAGTGCATAGTGAACTTAAATCTATATACACTACAATGTTTTTGTGTCGCACATTGTCTAACACATACTCTTTTTGCAATGTTCAGCAAGACTAAAGGCTGTCCGTTTCGTCTGTTTCTCTCCCTCTCTCTTATTCCCTCAGAGGACGATGTGGTGTCCATGGCGGACTCCACCATCACTGTGGACGACATTGAGGGGGAGCTTTTTAAGATTGAGAGGATCAGGGACGTCCTGGTCAGGAGGGAGTCAGAGCTTAGATATATGTAAGTGGCTCCGCAGCACCAACATCTTCCTTTAATTTGGTGTCATGTCTGCCAGCCGCACGCAGCCTGCTGGAGACAAAACAGCTTCAATAATAGCAACCCTGATTCCAAATCAACGGTAGAAAGGTGAAAGCACAATGCGTAATGCTGGTCTGATTTCCCAGCACCCCTTCACAGACCTGATTTGATTTTATATGTTTACCATGCTCCTTCCCTAACTTTAACCAATTGCCTTACATACCTTAACCATCATTTATTTAAGACAATCTTCCCCTAACCTTACTTACCATGCATTAAAAGAAGAAATATAAAAATGGGTTCACTTGTTGTTGCAAATCGTTGTCATTGAACACAATCCATGGCTAATCACATGGTAACATGTTAACATTAGTATGTGGATATTTTGATGTATTTGTGGTGCTGAATTAAAGGGAATTGGAACATCAAAGTAATCGAGATTCATCATCTGGGGATCATGAATGTCTGTGCAAAAAGTCATGCAGAAATTGAGAAAATAGTTAGACCAACACTTTGACATCATCCCGGAAAAAACAATGCTGATTGGGGGAGTAACATCACAATAATTATAGGTGAAATTTGTAGATGCCACAAAGGCAGCTGCATAGTGTCTGCACTAGGCATGTGGGACAACTCTGAGACACCTGAATAAATGAATGATTCACTAACAAAAGTGCACTCATACCATGTCAATCTACATATCAAGTACACAAGCTAGTGCCTTACTGGCATATTGCACCCAAAAGCAGTTGAAATCATTTAGGGGGTTTCTCCATTTATTCAGGAGAACACCTTGGTATCAGAAACATCTCTCGTAGCAGCATTGTCTTCTATTCTCTAATTTCTTTCCATCACAACGAGTGGGCCCCCTATTATAATTTAAATTGATTTACCTTTGCTTCCACCAACCAGGCTAATGCATGGATATTTATTCATCTACACCTTCCAAATGATAGGCAGTAACGCTGCTCAGACAGCTGGGGGAATGTGAAGAGGGCTGTGTGTGGTGTAGCAAGCAAGAATCAGGCAGATAAAACAAGAGAATGGGGGACTGGAGAAGAAGGGAGAGGTAAAGAGGAAAAAGATGGGAAGTCACAATTTTCCCCAGCTGTCTGCTATACTAAAGGGTGTATTTTCTTTTGGTAAGTTACGTAAAGCATATCATCTATATTCCAGACCTTGTTACGCTTCATGGTGGTGAGGACCAAAACACAGAAGAGGCAGGCAGGCAGGAGAGTTAAGTTGAGTATTTATTCCACACAAAAAAAAAATCAAGGAATACAAAAAGGAGCGGGAACATGGTAAACACAGACACCAACGCACAAAACAATCTGACAAGAGACAAAGGGAACACAGAGGTTAAATACAAGAGCAAACACGGAACAGATGATACACCAAGTTAATCACATCAGGGCGGGGACGACAATCACAGAGGCGGGAAAAAACAAGGCAGGTAGTAAAACCAGAGACAAGACAGCACAGAAAACCAGTCTATCAAAATAAAATAAGAAACAGAACATACAGAAATTCACAAGAGAACACAAGACAGAAACTACAACATATGGCCGGGGAGGTAAGTAGGACACAAACATGAGGAGAAAAGACATAACCAAAAAAACAGAGAAGGAGGAACAGAAAACAAAGCAATATACCAAAATCATATAGACCTCTTAATGAGTGTGTTTCTAACGCTGAAAGTATGTGTGTGTGTGTGTGTGTGTGTGTGTGTGTGTGTGTGTGTGTGTGTGTGTGTGTTTGTGTGTTTCTAAAAAAGACTGATGCTGTGATGCTGGGTTACGTGAGGGCCTCTAACTTCGCCGGGCGAGGAAGGCACAGAAGGTCTTTCACCCTACCTCAGTGTTCGTAATGAGCCACTGAGATGGAGAGCCATTGAAAAAGAAAGACTATGATACAGAAGGAGGCTGAGTGAAAGCTATCTGGCTCAGAGACGCCACAGGGATTTTGCCTCAGAAAGTATTGTGCCATCTCTTGTGTGAAATATAAGATCAATATGAAGCTTTCTCTGTTTGAATTTCATTTCCCCATCCAATAGAGTCACATCTCTAACCTTTAAAGTAGATACTGAGCTGATATGCAGCATGTGCAGTACTTACATACATTATTGTGTGTGCAGGATGGATGACATTCAGCTGTGCAAGGAGATCACTCGTCTGAAGAAAGAACTGCAGAAATTAGTGTCCATACCAGGTAGGAATCCTCTGGATAATGATAGTTGTTAAGACAGGCAAATACAGAGAAAGAAAGTTTGAGAAATTAGTTTGGTTTTACCAAGAATTAGTTAATAGGATTGACGTCACACTATGAAGCTAGAGCTAGCTGGCAGTCATGCTTAGCTTAGCATAAAAACTGGAAACAAGCAAACAACTAGCCCGGGTATTTTAAAAGTTAAAAAATATACAAAGATAGATCTGCCTACCAGCACCTCTAAAGTTCATTAGTTAACATGAAAAATCTTGTTTTTCTTTATTTTTACCCAAATAGAAATGTAAAATCAGACTGGTCAGACATGTACAGAATAAACACACAAAACAGCATGTGAATTTGGCCGTTTTAGTGGTGATGGTACTGTATACCTTTATTTGAACTTTGGACAGAGGTAAGCTGTGTGTTTTCCCCTGCTTCCCGTCTTCTTGCTAAGCTAAGTTTATCGCCTCCTGTACACACCACATCTTTTGCATATCTCACCATCCAAATAGAGGGATTCCGCTTCAGTTTCAGGAAGAAAACTAATGAGCATATTTTCCAAAAATGTCTAACCTTCCATTCCTTTTAACTAAATTAATTCCTTATAAAATTCTTAATTCATTTATTTGTTTGTTTAATGCCCTGTGTTATTTTTAGAAAAGTAAGTAATCTGTGACAAACACTATAGATATTCAGATGTTTTGTGGTGCAGATAATGACAAGTCCAACGATGACCGGCAGAAGGAAGAAGAACTACTGCAGCAGATCCACAAGCTGGTCGAGACCCGAGATTTCCTGGTGGATGATGTGGAGTTTGAACGACTCAGGTGTGCCTCTGCCTTTTCAGTATTGGTTTACAGCTTGGGAGTGTTTTGGTCCCTGTCACCATAGGCCGTGAATGAAACATCCTACTGCACACAAAGCCAAAAGAAAGAGATGGTAGTACTTACGTTGAAACGGCTTTAGGGAATTTGTTGCCCAAGCAGAACATTTTGACATGTATTTTTTGTAATGTTGTTGGCATGTTTTTTTCAAGCATAGGAGCCCTGGTCTTTTATAAGGCCAATTAATGAAAATTATTCATTCACAAGCTCATGATGACTCAGCGCTCAGATTGGAACATTGTGCGTAGTAACCAATGCTGGTAAAGTTGTACCTCAGTTCAGTACCATCCGTATTCACGCTTTACAAAAGACGCCCCTATTGCACTCCATTACTACACTGGAACATTTTCTATGGCACAGCTCTATGAGAGACTGTACCGCAGAGTGCACAGCTGTGAGACATTTCAATTAAACATGTAACAAGTGTGTGTCAGTAGGTAACATAGGAAGAGCTGGCAGGAGTTATTTTAGGAAGTTTGCTTATATTTTATCTTTTGTGCATCAAGCCTCTTTAAGGTGCTTTAAGCAATGTTGGGTGACATTACTTCTTGTTGAAGTAAACAAAACAAGACTAGCTTGCCCCTCCTCCTTTCTGATTAAAGGTTTAATCCTTTCTTCAGTCCAACTTTCAGACAGTATCAATCATCGTTAGTTTGTGTTTAGCAACACTGTGTTGGCAGCCAACAGCCTGCTGTGAGGTCATAGATCGCAGAGGAGAGGATATGACGCCGCCCTAGGCCATGTTGTCCATGTTGATGAATACAGAGATCACCTTATTGTTATTTCTTTCTTTTTTTACCTTGTTTTTTTACACCTCAAAAAGCACTCGTCAAACTCACCAACAACCTCCTCATGGCAGCTGATTCTGGACTCCTCATCATCCTCATCTTCCTACCTCTCTGGCCGCACCCAGTTCATTCAACTCAAGTCTTGTAAATTAATTCCTTCCTCTGTCACTTAAGGTGTGGCCCAGGGCTCTGTCCTGGGGCCCCTACTCTTCATAATTTACCTGTTTCCCCTCTGTAAATACCTTCCGCAAATTTAACATTCGCTTCCACTTTTATGCCGATGACACCCAGCTATGCCTCTCCACCAAACCCTTGTTCACTATCCCGTCTGATCTCTGTCTGATCTCCTCCAGGTTCTCACTCCCTTCCGCTCCCTCAGATGCTCTTTCTCCATGCACCTCTCTGTCCCCTCCAAACCTCTCACCACCATGGGGAGCAGAGCATTCAGCTGCTCTGCTCCCCGTCTCTGGAAATCATTACCACCCCAACTTAGAAACATTGATTCATTCCCCCATTTAAAATTTCAACTCCAAATGCATCTGTTTAAAACAGCCTATTCCACTTGAATGTCTTTTGCTCTACCTTTTTCTGTTGTTATTTGTTGTATAGTATTGTTTTGCTGTTTTTATAAATGTCTTGTATATATGTAAACCCTGTCATTTTTATAAGTTTATGTATTGATGTGTTTCCGTGTATTTTATTTCAATCTTTTTCAATTTCTACAGGGAGAAAGAAGAGGATAAAGAAATGGCAGATTTTCTGCAGTCCAAATTCCCAAGAAATATGAAGAAGAAAGGTATTTATCCATAAAAAGAGATGCTGCTCTGTGCAATAAATTATAGCACATTTTTTAAAACTGAGCCGGATATGAGCATTGGCAAATAGTTTCCTTGTTCCAAATGTTTTGCTTGTTCAAGGCTTTTTCCATCTGAGGGCTTTGAAGGATGACGCTTGGCAAGACCATTGATAATGCTTTAGAGCAATCTGAAAAAATTGTCTCTTTATGCTCAAGTCAAGTCATTAAGCAGCTGATATTTAAGTAGATGAAGTTATACACATTATACAATACACCACAACAATATGTCATTTTTTCCTCACAGTATGATTTCTCTGGGCTTCAGGTGTACCAACCAGACGGGCACCATCCAGGGCTCAGCAGACATCTTCTCCCTTTGCCAAGACAGGCCTCACTCTGCTAAAGGAGTGCTGTGGCTTCACATGCTCCATCATGTAGACTGAAGTCAAAATGGAGGGCCCCATCGCAGGGCTGACACATGGGGCCACAAATAAAAATTGGCCACTTCACAAGAGTCAATTTTTCCAGTTTCAGCTTTTCAGTCCAAGAAAGACTTTGAATAATGGATGGAGCAGTAAAGATCAAGTTAAGAATTCCCCAGAGGGAATGTAGAGTATGTTTTAAAGATCATGTGGTGTGTTTTCCATGCCAAGACCCAAGTTTGTATTGTGTCGGATCTGTTTGTCTGTTTTAATGGACTTTATATCTTGTTTTGTTGTCATGCTGTCTCTGCTCTCCGTGTCACTCATCCCACTCCGGTTTTTATTTTTACTCTCGTCAATCATCACTGTTCAGCCAAATTCTTCTGATTAACAACAAGAAACAACCACACGCATGTTTTTTATTTCTCTTTTTCAGGCCGAGAGGACAAGGTTTAAAGGACAGGAACAACATAGCACAAGTCAGGCATGTATTGTGTACACACTAATTGGATTCATCCACCATGACACGCCAACTAGTTTTTTAAAGACTTTGCTGAACTATGACAACTGTCTTCTCCTCATTAAAAAAACAAGTAGCTGTTTTGCAGGAGTCAGCAGGCCAGTCTAGACACACTGCTGGCACTATATAATCCTCAGTAAGGCGATAACAAGAACAAAACTGACATTAATCAGGAGCTCTGTTAGGATGAAAAAGTAGAGGTTTGTGAAGAAAGAAGGGATGTCTCATTACGCTGAATTCATATTTACTGTCTACTTTTGTATATGTTGCAAAGAAATATAAACGAGCATCCCACAATACACCTTTTAAAGATTGTTTTGCTAATCCTCACTATAGTGTATTTTTTACAAGACCTCACTTCATTATTTTATTACATATTTCTCACAAGTGTCTAACACATACCGTACAGTACTAACATGTTGATACCAGAGTGCTATGTGAGGACATTTTCAGTATTAGTACATAGGTGTCCATATGGTACTCTATCAGCACGGATAGACTACTCTTACTTAAATTGGTCATTCTTAGTCCAGTGCGCTCACTTTAATATCATCCATTATGCATGTTTCCACATACTATATGGATCGGCACACAGCTGACACTGCAGAACACTACACCTCATATAAATATAACCACTCCAGCGATAAAGACCGTCCTCATACAAATCAAGGCACACTTGACAATGTTTTGAGTGGGTACGTTATGTTTCATATTAATCTACTGGCTAAAGGAAAAACTCTTTAGCCCATTTCCACTAAACATTATGTATTTATTGCCACTCCATATTTTATCAGTTATTATGTCCTACATATTTACTTAGAGAGGGTGTATGTAAAGCTTGTGTTGCTAAGAAGAATAGTAGCCATAGCAACCTTGTATAACCAACATCTTTACAATGAGACAATGAGGATAGTTGGATGGATTGAGGAAATGAGACCTCAGGTGTTATATCATGGTTACCTAATGAAATATGAACAGGAGACAGAATAATATTACTGTTGTTATTTTGGTGATTGTTATGTTTTTGATTTACTCTGGTGATAACACAGCCTACTTAGGATTGAAAGGATTATACCCTAATTTATCCTCTGAATTCCTTTTGCATTATTTTAGATAAAGTAACAATCACATGGAGGCTTTGCTTTGCTGGAAAGTAGACATTTTGGCAATAACTGTTTATTAGATACTAATTGAAGGTCTCTTAAATTGTGGTAGTCATTATAGATTATACATTTCTCATTCGTATACACTTCCTTGTTTGTGTTTCACTCTGATTGACTCAGCATTCTCTTTTATGATTTATTCTCAACTAGTCCTTGGGATGGATACAGATGTCTGTTATGTTCAATTGCTGGATCTTTTTATATTCAGTCTCAACACTGTCATAGAACCTTTGGATCACATATCACTGAGCAACCATGGCTGGTTTTGTCATTGAGGTTCACAGGAGAATTAGATGTGTGCCAATACTGATGAAATAACAGCCATGGTAGAAATACACAAAGTACCAGAAAAGGATTTCTCTTCATGCTGCTTCATCCTCTTTGGCTAATACAGAAATAGTGTATTTAAAAAGGCATTATTGGTTATAAAACGGGCTAACTTACAAATACACTTTGGATATACACATCTTGGAAAAACAATATTTATCATTTGAAGCAAAGAAAATTAAGTTTATACAGAAATCCAAAATGCTTTTTCAAGTATGTTTTTATGGGTGAACTGCGCAGTAAATAAATGTATTCCTTTGCCCTAAGAAAGACCTTTATCTAATCAGTAATTATTTTATATACTGAGACAGAGTGTGTGGCATGTTTCTGTTCTTCACTGTTCAAATTTAGACATAATACCAGCTGTTCACACCAGGTAGAGGGTGTGTTAAAGCCCTTAACTGTGCTCTGCACGAGACGAGCGAGGATTCATGAATTCATTGAGGAAAATTCTTAGAGACGTAGAACAGACCATATAGCCTCCTGAGGCTATATGAAAGACGCAGTGTTGCAGGAGAGGGAGTCAGAGAGAGAGAATGATAAAAGGAGAGAGGTTGAAGTGGCCGAAAGTAGAGGACATGAAGAAAAAGAGAGAGAGAGAGAGAGAGAGAGAGAGAGAGAGAAAGAGAGAGAGAGAGAGAAAGAGAGAGTGGGAGGGTATAAAGTTAGGGGGGTCTAATCTTCAGTGTGAGTCATCCTTAGTGAAAACAATGTGACTTCCCACAAGGGCAGCTCTCATTGAACGCTACGTGAAAGGGCACGACTATCATTCAAACACCATAATCCTGAACCCCTTCTTCACAGCTCAGTGTGTGAGAGAAAATATGTGTTTTTACATGTGGTGTGAGAAAACAATACATGAGAAAGAAACCTGATACCTGTGCTTGTTTGTGTGCCTGTCGGAACAGGAGGGTGATAATAACTAGAGGTACAGTAGCTGTCACTGCTTTGTTACTATGGTTACTTTGACTTGATGACACACGCTCACTTCTTGTTGCATTTGGTCATGCCAAACTCCGCTGGATACTGATGCAAGGCTGCACGTGTTGTGAAGCTGCAAGGGGAAAACTATAAGAACCTGTTTTTTTATAGTGTTCAGGGTTTAAGGTTCTTTAATGTTCTCAGTTAAAGCTGCAAACGTAATAAATGAAACTGTATCTCAAGATTTAGTCTCATTATTACAAACTTATATAATTGAAATATCTCAACAGCTGCTGGACCGATTTCCATACCCTACATACCTTACAGACATTTATGTTGCCCAGAAGATGAATCCTAATGACTTTGGTGATCCTTACTTTCCTCTAGTGCCACCAGCAGTTTGACATCTTTGGTTTTGAGTGAAATATATCAACAATACAGAAATATTGATATAACATTTAGTTAAGACATTCATCTTTCAGACTGTACGAATTTCAAATTTCAAACTTTGATGATCTATTAACTTTGGATCTAGTACCATCATCAGGTCATTCTTGTGGTTTATGATACCAGATATGATACCAGCAGCAAAACTAATAGCATTCCCATCAGCATCAGCTGTGTTTTGTGTTCGGTGCTGACTATCAAATGTTAGCATGCTAACATGCTTAACTAAGATGGTTATGGTAAACATTAATAAACTACTGCATCCGCATGTTAACATTGTCATTGTAAGCCTGCTAGCATTAGCAATTAAAGCACTGATGTAACTAAATACAAAATAACAAATCTAGGGATTCTAAGCTGATCGGCATAGTGTCATCCTGTGAAACTGCTCTGACATTCTCTTTAACATGAAACTCGCCGAATCCTTTTATTGGTAACCAAACAGTGGAATGTCTGCGCTCATCATTTGCACACCATAATGTTTGGTGTAGTTTTGCAGGCAGCCATTTTTTTAAAATCTAAGATTGTGGTTGCTATTGAAAGGAGCTTGGTTACTTTCAATAGCAGGTTTGTGCCTCACTAAAAAAAAATCCAAGTTCTGCAGTGTTTAAGCTCCATTTTTTAGTATTGGGTCAGCTCGTTTGGAACCTCCATCAAGATGGTATCAGGGTACTAGTTACTATCAACAACTTTTTCTAATGGAAAACCTAAAAAGGATGTGTCGACTTGAGTAAAGCTGTGCTGTACCATGCAGTGGTAATGTACCATTTGTCTTGTTTCACAATCATAATGCAGCAGTTGAATACAAATGGTTGGCAATCCTCATCTCTTAAAGAAAAGGTTTGACAATTTTCTTGCTGAGAGTTAGATGAGAAGATCAATATCTCTTGCATTTCTGTCAGTTAAATATAAAGCTAAACTATAAATACTGAAAGCAGGGGAAACAGCTTGCTCTCTCCAAAGTTCAAAATACGCCCAAACTAACACCTCTCTACATCGTACTATTTAACACATCAAGTTGCTGCTGGTTGCCTGGCAGCCTAATGGTGATTATAAGACTTTAGAAAGTCAACATGCACTGCTCATTGATGTATTAAAGTGCTCATATTATGCTTTTTGGCTTTTTCTCTTTCCTTTGTAGTCTTGATGGTGCTAAAAGCCCGAAGTCCCCCCAAAGGGACTTGGCATCTCCAACAAAAAACACAAACTGCTCCAAACAGATCCATTGCAGTCCAGCCTTTACTTCTGTGACAAACGTGCGTCACTTATCTAGCTACTGCGCATGTGGGACTCCCAACAAAGATGTAACAGAAGTGAGATGCTTCACTCTGTAGCTTAAACAGAGAGCTCAACACACAAGGTGAAAAGAGGATCTACAGCAACGTGAAGTATAACAAAAATATGGTGTTTTGAAAATTAAATTTGTAAACCTATTCTGATCTAACCTCTGAAAACAATTATGAACCTGATAATTAACATTATATAAGCACTTTACGAGTGCTCTGCGGCCCAAAGCCCCATTTTTCCAACAACATCTATAAAACTGTTGACAGGACACTTGAAAGTGCAAACATGTAAATTGCTTTTTGTATTATACATTTTGAATTCATGGTGGTTAAATGTTTGTGAAGCGTTCCTAGAGTTTAGAAAAGCAATTTTAAAGTGCCTGATGTCTTATTGTAAAGTCTTTGGGCCCAGCTGGAATTTTAAGTCCAGTATCTGGCTCTTGCATGCATGGCCCTGATGCTGTTTCCCAAGAAATATTTACAGCTAAGCCTACAACTCATTTTTGCAGTGCAATTCTCTTTTTTATGAAAGATTAAACGAATAAGATAGGCATATTAATTAGTGAGCTTTAGACATGACATGACATGACAGCAAGAAAGCAAATGAGCGTATTTCCCAAAATTCCTTTTCAAATCTATTGCTTTAAATACATTCTTTAGGCAGAGCTTTTTTTCTTAAATTTTCTTAAATCACTTTTTCTTGACTTGAAGCGTAGTTGTGAATGAGTGTGTCCATTTATCTGTAATGCTTAAACTCTTCAGTCGCTTCAAGGCTGTTTTAGTGGTTAAAACAGTTTTTTTTCTAACTGAATTGTCCTTCAAGAAGACACTCTTGCTGAGTCCAAATTTGTAAACCAATACAGTGGTTTTATGTAATCTGACACCAACTGGTGTACTTACTATGTCTTACTGACTTTGTAGGGAAGCAAAAGACTAAACTAAAAAGGCAAATGGGTATATGCCGTGTGAAGATTATGTTCTACTTCACTCTCAAAAGTAGAGTTAGGGATGTTTTTTTCCTGTTCTATTACTTGTTGCAGATCTGCCTTTATTTCCCGCTGACATTTAGCACATTCATAGTCAAAGTCCAATAAACAAAGGGGAAAAAATATACAGCGCTCATCTAAAATATATTGTTACATCGACAGAAACATCCAAATTACAGTTGGATTCCTGACTGCCTAATGGCTCCCAAATCTCACTGAAATATCTTAAAAAGCAGTTTTTTTACATATAAATGAACTAACCCTACAAATGTATATTTCTATTGTTTAATATACATCTCCATTTTGTTATTTGATGTGTTTATTTTGGCGTTTGCTCCCTCTTCTTGTGTATTTCTGCCTCTTAAAAACAAAGGCGTAGCGCACCTGGTAGAGCGTGCGTCCCAATACAGAGGTTCACTCCTCAACACAGTGGCTGGCGGTTCAACTCTGACCTGTGACTCTTTGCTGCATGTCATTGCCCCTCTCTCTCCCCTTTCAAGTCTAAGCTGTTCCATAAAATTAAGGCTAAAAATGCCCCAGAATAATGATCTAAAAGCAAATATGGCAGCTGTACACATATTTTATACTTTCCTTTACATTGCACATGATTAATCTTTCCTTTTCTGTGTTTATAACGTTGAAATCTGAATGTGTATTATGTAAATAGTATCAACGACATTTGCACTATGTTGAATGTGAATGTTCGTGTTTACTGTGCTGTCATTATATGGCAAAGTAGTACAGTTGTACAATGAACCTTCAGTGATTCAACTAGAACATTTTGGAGAATGCAGTTTGTGCTGCTGCTGAATTGTATTACGTTACAATGACAGGTGTTTCTATTATTTTGTACACCCATTTATTTAAAATCAAATATCAGGAACACGAGATCAGATTGCATTCGTTTCAGCTCTTTATACCTAATAAATTGACAGCTAAGTGTGATAAAGTTCAGGATTTTCCAAGCAAAATTATCATGCTGCAAAACGGGAGATGCCAGATGCCAAGAAATGTGTCCAAAGACAGAAATATGTTTTGTTTTTTCAACACTGCACGAGAGTGGAGAGGAGGCAATTTGGAGGGGTGCCAGACTGCTGCTAACAGGAACAAATCTGATGGAGGTCCATCTGCTTGGAAGCACTTACTGTAAAACTTCTTTGATCTTTGTAGGACCAGGACTGTGTGTTGGTCAATCAACAAGCCGCTGACATCTAAGCATGAGGCTCAGATGATGAGGCTGAAATAAAAGGTTTGAATGTATGAATATCAGTTGATGATGATTATAATGACATTCAATTAAAGTCATTTGATACACCTTCCACATTTTGTATTATCACCTTCTGTCATGTCACAAACATGCTGTTTCTCCTTCGTGTCTGGTGTTTATCTTCAATCCAGGGGTTTTATAAATAACAGCAACTCAACATTGCAGTCACCGGTAATGAAAGCGGGAGAACTAGCGCCTTTACTTGGAAGGCTGCCATGTTCCATTAACTTTCACCTAGAATCATCAATGCAGGAAACAAAGCTGATTTCCTCTCTATAAAAAAATGCCCCAGTCAATCTTCCTTTCACACTTTCTCTCGCTTTCATTCTTCTCTCCCTCCGAAGGTGTCCTCAAAACACTCCCCAGGCATCTCTTACCAAATAATCAAATGATTAAAATGTAGCAATTTGCCAGGTACTGGGTCTGCTTCTTTGCTTATCTCCCTCTCAATATGTCAACAGCAATGTTATGCAAATGTGTGTTTGCTAAGAAAAATGACAAAGTAGCAATGATTGAGTGTGTGAGCAAGAAATATGTACAGAAGGCTCTTATCTTTAGAAACATTGCCTTTTCACAATTCTGTCATGGTTATTTATTTTTCCCCTTGTGCTTCTTTATTATAACTGATTGTAAATAAGTAGGAATAATGGGACTCCTAGTTTTGCCCCCTTTCACTCATGATAAAAGAACTGAAGGTAATTTTGTTATGACATTCATCCCAGGGTATTCATCTTTGGCTACATGCCTGAAGATAGTTGTTTTAACTGCAGGGGATGTTTCTGACAGACTGCAAATTAACCCAATAAATATGTAATAGATCACAAATCAGCAGCTATGACCTCAATTCAGGGCTGTATTCAAGTCCACCTTGTCAAGTCCAAGACTAGTCCAAAACCAGGACTGGTCGAGACAGATTCAAGAAGAAAATGAAAGACAGTACTGAGACAGAAAAAAAAAACTCCCCTTCAAGACCACTCACTAACCTGTGCATAATTTGTGTGATGTGGGAGACATATTCTACTTTATGATGATAATTTAGCTTTATTGTTTGTAATAAATAATAAGACTTATTCTGAAGAATTCATAGTACACAGTGCTCGCTGACGTGTCTATGGTGTGCCAAAATAGAAATGATTAATACCTGATGATTGACGTAGCCCACTGTATATGATGCAGCCAGGTATATACCAGGAAAACAATCTCAATGCCTGTTACAGATAGATTTTGAATTAAACTAATACCGGTTTTCTGAACAAGCGCGCTTTATTATTGGTTTTGTTTTAAAGGAGGAAGTTATGTTAGAACAAAAGTTTATAGTGCTGGACTCGGTTGAGACAAACGAAGATATTTGGCCAATTGATGATTCCAATGCCTGAGTCCGAGAGAAGTCTGGGGTTCAAATACCAACGAGTCCAAGACGAGTCCGAGGCAACAGAAAAGCGCCTCAAGACTCAAGTATAACAGCCCTGCCTGAATGTCTAATTAACAGATGAGCACTGCAGGGGGAACTACCAAGTAGAACAGAAACACACATTTGTACAGCACATTTGTTACAGGGCTAGGCTAACATGGGCTTGTACCACAACAACACACATACAGAAGGCTAACGTAGCTTGTAATTTCATTAACTAATGATGCGTGTGCGCATTTAATGTGAAAGTGAGACCCAACAGCCGCGGGGGTCACTTCCAACCAGCGGCCCTTTGCTGCATCTCGTTCCCCCTTTTTCAAACCATTCATATTCAAGCTAACCTTTAAAGGCCTAAAATGCTACAAAAAAAGGTAATAAAAAAGATTTGTTTAAAAGAATAAAGGGATAAAGTTAATGGTATCACAGGTCATGGATTGTCCAAATGTACATAAGTTTTAATATCTGCTCTGTCTTTCAAAATTTTGAAAAACATTGACCATAGAAATCAGAAATTAATTTTAAAGGCAAAGGAAATGTTTCCTGGATCTTGGACTCTCCCAGGGATATTTTTCCTGATTTTTTCTTTTATCTTTCAAATACACACACACACACACACACACACACACACACACACACACACAAACACACAAACACACACAAGCATTTTAGGCTTATATGTGACTTTTTTCTCAGAGTTAGAAAATGATGAGACGATTTGAATCTTTGATAGTATCTTACATACTGAGGCCCATACTTATATGTGTTTGTGTAATAACAACAAATTGTGTAACCCTTAATACCAACCATTTCCAATACAACATTTTGATTTCCTAAATTCCAGTGGTTTCAGTCCATTCCAGTTGTTTATGAACATTGGTATGTAAATCTGAAGGGAAATTAAACAAAAAAGAAGTATTGAATGTTAATCTTTAGTCTCAATTCTTTTGCCACTTCTCAATTGCATATTCTCTTATATTTTCAGTGTGTTTTGAGGGATGTTACTGCAATCTTGCCTTACTGCAATTAAATAACTAATTTTAGCACACTATTTAGGCTACTATTTCCTTTACTTTTTGCAAAATACTGAACTGTATTAGACTGTTTATTTATTGTATTTGTGGTTTATATTTACATTTGAAACAAAACAACAGAGTAACTATTGTCCATTTGTCCATATCCTGATGGCTGTGGGAGATATATGATTTATTTATTTATTACACTATATAACTATATATTTATTATATTATACACTTTGAGTGCTAATAGATATAGGCCTCGTAGTTTTCCTCACATCGTGGTAGTTCATCTTTTTCAGGATCGTTGGACTGCAGTCATTTGGCTCCATCTTGTGGTCATATAAAGTAAATGCAACTGAAAGTGAACAGCGTTGCCTCCGTTTTGCCGGATTCCCAGCCAAGTTAAACTACACGTCAGTAGAAAACCTGTACTGGTGACTGGACGTGTGCAGTGTGCGTCAGGCGGTTCCCGGATGCACCAAACAGAAACATGGAACGGGTAGTGGTGGAAGTGCCGATCAACAACGGTGAGATACATTACCATGTCCGCGTAACGCGACTTTCAACCACTTATATTAACATGTCCTGAACGGCGTTTGGTGCTTCTCTTGATCCGTGCGCAAATTCTCCTCCTCCTCTGACGTGTGGTTCGGCAATGAACGTGCTGCAGCCTCTGTGTGTAGGGCTATCTGTGCTTTGCAGGCTATTTGTCTCGTTTCTGTGTATAGCTGCAGGCTACTGCAGTGCTTTCACTTGTACACAGTGTAGCACAGCGGTGACAGAGCTCCTGTCATCTGTCAGACAGCAGTTCTGCAACTGACAAAATGCTTTCATCACCAATACAGGCCTTATTTATTCCCCATCGTTACATATATTGCATTAGATTAAACTTTATCATTTCAGAGAGTGCAAATACTGATAAAGCACCATACACACGCATCTGGCTTGTTAGTTCAGTGCGTGGTAATAATATGTAATTACATGAATGGAGTAGTTTTTAAAGCTCTCATCCTCATCTAGGATAGATCAGTTTAACACCACTTGCAGTCTTATGCTAGGACGTATATTGGTGTTGGTCCAATGATAACAGTTGGTTTCCTAGGTAACAGTGGATTCAGCAATTCCATCTACATCTGTTCAAGTTGGACTTGGTATCTATTCCCTCTCAGTGGGATCATTTAATAGTTTCCTTTCTCAAGGGTCAGAGGTCAGAGCAATTTTGAAACAGACCCTCACTGTGAACAATGGATTTCATACTCAGTATCTCACCTCACTGTGTTTCTAAAATGTATTTAGGCTGCATCTATTTCATTTTATTCTGTCCTTTTCTATTCCCTACTTCAGGTTTTTCTCTTCCTGGCCCGTCCACAACCCCTCGAAAGCGTCAGGTGCGTTTTTCAGCGCGGCATGACATCATCCTTCTGAGGGAGGTTATCGCCCAGAACCCCTTCGTCTCTAAAGAGCCAGGTTCGTCCAGTTTCCAAAGGACTAATTTGTCTGAAAACACTAAAAACTGTTTAGATGCAGAGAACTGCAGAGAACTGCTTTACAAATTTAGATATGTCAAAAAATAAATTGACATTTAATCTAGCAAAAATAGTAATGGTAATACTGATCTATCTTAAACATTGGTAGCAACTATGCAATTTTATATATATATATAATATATATAAATATAGGGGGTTCTTTGTTGAGCTGCCTTTTTGTAAAAGCATTCAAAAATCATTCAAGAAGAAATCCATCACATAAAAGACAGAGAGACCAATCAAAGGGAGAACATGATTTGCATAGCATAAAAGACATCACATTGACATGCCTGTGTATTCATCGGTTACAAAGTCAGTGGCCTTTTTTGTCCACGCTGTGAATTCATTCATCTTCATCAGGACGGATCTGGGCCCGTGTGGGGGAGATCATCACTGCAGCCCTTCAAGATGAAAGCTTTGAGGTGGATGCCAGGAGGTGCAGAGAGAGGACCATGCTTTTGCTGGACTACTACAAGAAACAAGACTTTCCCAGTCTGCGCAGGTTGGTTCAGTCACTATGAGCAAACTCTTTCCTAAGGAAATAAATGGTTGTGTTGTGACTTGGAGATGTGCTGGGCCTCACTAAAAAAGAAACATAAGTTTAACGTGTGTGTGTGCTTTTGGTGTACTCAGATTTGGAACAGAGAGGTTGTACGCCCAAAAGGAAGAACTGCTCCATGAGGTTTTGGAGCTCGAGGCTGAGAAGGGGCTTCTAGTCAGCGGGGAAAACACAAAGTACCAGGTTGGTGTTGTGTTAGCAGATAACTATAGTTAAACTCATCTGACATCAATAGTGAAAGAAATGTAGAGGGAGGTTTAGTGCCCCTGAGCTGGTTTAGAGGGGCAGATTGAGCTTAAAGTTACAGCTTCCATCACACAGCTTCATGCTGCAATGTCTTAATTCTGTCAACAACTGTGGTGAAGAAGGTGTTGGTTAAATAAGCCCAAGCTTAGGACCTCCTATTAACTGAAGAATTCTCAGGTGTAACTGCTTGAATGTTTTTAAAATTGCCACACATAGTCCGGTAAGAACTGGAGAAGAAGATATCCTCAAATGGTACTTAATTAATTACAACATACACACAATGCAAACCACTCTCTATAAACTGAATTCCGGTCTGTGAACTGACGTGTGGTTTGTATAACATGATAACAGTAGAAATAACATGCATTAATTGTCATCATAATAATGTAACTCTCCACTATTCATTTACATGAAACAGTGATTTAATAACACTGAACAGAAATAGTTTACATACGAATTTGACTTAAGTATTATGTGTCCAGCAGCAACATATTAAGCAAATATAGAGCTAAATCCATTCCACAAGCACAGTTACTGCACCAACTAACTGGTTTTGAGTTGGGTCATAGATACATTAAACAAGATAAATGAGAACTATATAACAACTATAGGCTACATAAGGCGCATAAAATCAACTAAAACTATGGATTTAACAGGCAGGAAATAACAGTTGCATTCTTAACAGAATGATTTACTTACAGTCTCATGGACACACGACTTTAGTTCACAACTGACTTCTACAGTTAAAGAGGCTGGAAGACTTGATCCAAACGGTTACAGCCTTCTCTGATTGGTCAATGCCTCAATTGGTACTTAATTCTACATAGAGGTGCAGAAAGGAAACTTATAGAAACAGTCTATTTTTATTTGTCCACAAGGGGGCGATCAAGGACCATGCAAGAACCCCAATGCTGACCTTTGCAACAGCCTCCCCCAACTCGCATGGCAAAGTTGAGACGGAAGAAAGGTCAGCAGTCGTCACTCTCGGGCAGTTTTGGGAGCTTGATGAGTTGAGCCACTGGTCTGGTATAAACTCTCTCCTTAACCTGAACTTGCACGGTTCTTAGTTTGCCATATGCTCCTGGAAGAACGGCTTGGATTTTTCCAACTGGCAATAGGGCTCTGGGAAGTTGTTGGTCAATTACCATGTCAACATTTCAAACAGCTAGATCTGCGTGGTCTTGCTTCCACTTCTGGCAAGCTTGGAGAGTTTCAGATAAAACTGCTCCAGAACTGATAAGGACGTGGCTCTGTCTCCATCTCCTGCGGCTAAGGAGGTCTGTACTTGAGTAGACCATCTGTGGTAAAGATGAATCAGGCCGCCCCATCAACAGACAATTGGGAGTTACAGGACTTGGATCAGCTATGTTAGATGAAACATAACCCAATGTCTTTGAGTTGATGATTCCGGATGGCAAAGTTTGCTGTTGAATTATCTTATAAAGAGTTTTGTGATGATATGTTGTGGACTGAGTACAATGGGCTGTAGAACATCTTCGTCAATATGATCACATCTGCGAAGTTGCCCTCCCACATAATCTAACTAAACTTGATGATCAAACTTTGGTGACAGGTTCAGCAGTCTACTAGTTGCAGATACAGATTTGCCTCCTGACAGCAGCACAAACTCTTCTGGAAAGCTCTCTCTCTGACCCTGCCTTATGAAGGAGTGTTCTGGATCCTTATAGTCATCCGCAGTTGGAATAAATGCAATGTCAGCCGCCCCATGACATGCTTTCACTGTAGCTTCCATGAGGTGTTTATAAGTCTTGAATATGTTGGCATCATGCAGTGATTGGCTTGTATCCATTGCAATGTTACCACAGAAGTTAGTCTTACGTAGCTCTTCAGGGTTCATCACATGTAGACACATAACGGGTGACTGGCCACTCGGGCTGCCATAAGAAAGAGGGCCCCTGGCTCCACCAGTTGTCCACATTGATCTGTGATAATGTTCTCCCTTGAGTGATGTTGTTGGCTAGATCCTCGGCAGATGGGACACAGCACCATGCTTGGTGGTCTGTTGACTCTTGGATGTCCACCGCTCTGGTACCAACAAACACCCTGTATCGACATGATTCAATTACGAGCCACTTTAGGACAGTAGTGGAATCAGTCCAGAATGTCATTCGACTAATGGTCAGAGTGAGCTCCTTTTTTCTTCTTCTTTGTGCTCCACTGAGGTGTGGGATCGATTTTTGGCGCTTTGGTGCTACTCTTGATCTGGATGCCATTAAAGCTACCTGGATCTGCCCTTCAGTGTTCTCAGAGCGGAGACAAGCCACTGCCCCATAGGCTTTCCCTGAAGCATCTGAGAAGACGTGTATGCTGTAAATGCAGTATGAGGAATTTGTTGGGGAGTGGACATAGCATCTTGGGAGTGAAATGTTCAGTAGCTGCTTCAGTTCACTCTCCCACTTACACCATGGGTGAAGGAGGTCTTCTGGGAGAAGTGGATCATCCCAGTCTCGCTTTTTTCTCCAGATACATTGTTCCAGAATCTTGGCCCTTGTGGTGTAGGGGATAAGGAATATAAGAGAATCAGGACACCCGTTCTCTATATGGACAATGTTTTTTTCGGGAATTGTTCAGGTGCTGCCGAAAGTTCCGCCAGATGTCCCTCATTTTGGCCGGATGTCTGTCACCTTCTGCTTTCTTTGTGTTGTCATTTTGAAACTCTGGTGGATTTATGAGGACTATGGCTCTGCAGGTTAAATCCAAACAACTAGCTAGACTGTCTGTCCAACCTGAGTTTTCTGTTGCACGATTAAAACAACCTTTGAACGTTCTACCAAAGGATATTTTGCAGAGACACCGTTGCTCTGTTGTGATTGTTCTCTCTGGTGGCGATAGGATAACGCTTTATTGGAACTGAGACCAGCCAGAGAAATCATCTGAGTAAGCAGATATGTTTATGTTTTCTGTAATATTACCACTTCCCATTTCTGTGTCTTGGTGGAAGAAGTTAACTTTGATTCCAAATCTGCACATACAGTACCACTAACACTAGTACTGCTGCTACAACTACTGTAGTACTCTAGTAGTTGCTATCACTATACTAACTGCTACCGCCACTGTTGGTAACAGGTTCTGCTGTCGTTCATAATTCTCATTTTCTTTGTCCCTATTTGCTACGTCCCCCAGTTGTAGAAGTTATATTTTAATCTTGCCTTCATCTTTTTTTAGGATGATGAACTGAGAAAGCGAGCCCTAGAAGAACTAAGTCTACCAGAGCAGGACAAACCCAACATCACCATCACACAAACACCCACTGCAGGTAAAAAATCTAAATAATATGCCATCCAAAACCTGTCTTTTAAGTGTAAAACATTAGACATTATGTGTCTTGAAAGATAGAAGTCTACAGGGGAGTGTTTACAGCTAAAAATGCAGACTTTGGTGGTAGTAGTTTAAATTACTCTACCCCAACTCTCCAGTTCAAGTGTCTATATGTAAGCAAGTATTTGCCCTCACCAAGTGCCCTTCAGCAATGAGAACCTTCCTGCCTTCCATGTTGCTCTGTATCTGACTTTTCCCTTCAGAAATAGGTACCTTTTTTACATTATTACTGTCACAACAGAACCAGAGGAAGACCGTGAAGAAATGGTACACCTTTCAGCGGGGCCCATGGCCAAGCAGCCCTGCCAGTGCTGCTGCCAGACTTACTCGGAGATTCTCAGCTTCCTGGAGAAACGCTCAGAGGCGGAGCAACGGCTACGAGAGGAGGAACTTGCCCTGCGCCGGGAAGAGCTGGAGATTCAAAGGAGTAAGACATTTGAGGAGTAGTGTGGTTTTAAATTCAACCTTGTGTAATAGCTTTCATTTTGTCTGGTTATTTTTTATGTTTCAAAGTGGATTTTCATTAAATGGATACAGAGCCACAATTTTTCAAAAACCCAAACATTACTTTTTGGGGCATTTTTAGGCCTTTATATATAGGACAGCTAAAGACATGAAAGGGGAGAGAGTGGGGAATGACATGCAGCAAAGTGCTGCACGTCTGAGTTGAACCCGGTCCGCAGCGTCAAGGAGTAATCCTCAATATTTGGGCGCCCGCTTTTCTAGCTGAGCTATGTGGGTGCCCAACACAACATTACTTGACAGGATGCTTGTAATGTAGCATTTGCCACAAGATTTTCAGATTAAGTTATTATGATATCAATTGTAAGTAATCTGGCTCTAAAAGAACTTGTTAAATTTTTTATCCTAGGGAAAACCCGAATAAAGTTTAAATAAAAGTTAGCCTAATTGTCATTTTGAATTTCCATTTATAAAATCTGAGAAGTGGGCAGCCATTCAGAGGTCTGGAACCAGGCTACAATAAGACAATGAAATAGAAACCATTACACTGGAATGAAGATGTATCAGTAGAGTCATTCAGGGAAATTCTATATTTATAAGACTTGTGCAGTTATCAGAGTAAGTTGAAAACAATGTCATCATCCTCAAGGGGTATTGAATTATAGATTTTTGTTGATTTTTTTCATTCTTAGGTAAGATCACTCTAGAGAGGGAGCGTCTGGGAGCTGAGAGAAAAGAGAGGGAACGGAGATTTGAGCTGGAGAGCCAGGAGAGGCAGGTCATCTTGGATCTGCTAAAAGAAAAGGTGCTGAAAGGCTGAAAATTGTATCACCTGGAATTTAATGCCATCTTTCAAAGCTGGAAATCGGGAAACAACATAGTTGACCACTTAAACGAGGAAGAAAACCAAGGAAACAGGAAGTAAAAAGATCAATGGTTGTAGGGTGTTACACACAGGTTATTGTAAAATAACTAAACCAAATGGAGGGTGGTAAGCCAAACAAATTAGTAATGTTGAGTGTCTGGGTGTGTGCAGGCATGTATTGTGTGTGTGTGGTGCACAAAGTACCAAAAATACATTAACCTGCAGACAGTGTTCAAAAGCTGCACTAACTTCCTAAACCAGCTGCACAAAGCTGACCCATATAGATCCCAGTAGACACAAAGCTGCACAAAGCTGACCCATATAGATCCCAGTAGACACTCACTGCCTTCTGTGCCTCATGGCAAAGTCTGGATGTGGATTTTAAAGCATTGCAATTGGTGGAGTGTCACCTAAGAAATGGAATGCAGAACAGGGTGTGTGTGCGGTGTCTTAGGTGCGGCCATTGACCGAGCCAAAACTCACATGCAGGATCACTGTTGCACCAATGAGTCCTGTTCACACCAAGGGACACCATTATTTGTGGTGCCAGGGTGAAGGAAAACAAGGAAAAACAAAGAAAAGCGGTTTTCAAGTAGTTCAAAATAAAGTTAGGTGCAGCTCAAGCTTTTGAAAACCATGTAGCATTTACCATATTAATGGTTTCACACATGCTAGGTTCAGCCACTTCTTTTCAAATTAAATTTCTTTTTATTAAAATAGAAGTAAAACTATATTTTAATGACTGTGAATTCACTGTACAGTAAGCACTTTTGTACTGCAAACAATACAAACCATCACATGGGTATCCGTATTCTATAGATAATACAGAAACAACTTTTTTTAACTGATGTTAATGTCACAATTGTTGTACACTAATTTTGCTATAAGATAGTTAATAGTCAAATGTACTGTATGTTCTCAATATAACAATATTACATTAACATGGAAGTCATGACAGAACACTTTTTATTACATTTTCCATGGCTATATTACATAACACTTGCTACTGTGACTTTCTGTAAATTTTTAATAAAGAAATTCTATTTTTCCCATAACATAGCCTAGGTTGTATAAATTGAACACACAGATTTTGCCTATTTTCTATTCTGAAAATAAAAAGGTGGCTATGTTTGTGTGAAACTATATTTGTCAATTTACTACAAAGAGTGATTGCACATGACTCCAGTTGGCATTCCAGCTCTATGTGGTAGAGATGTTCCGATACCACTACCATTACCAATACTGCCTAAAATGTTGGTTATCGGTATCAAGAAGTACTGGAGTTTATCCACCGATCCGATACCACGTAATAAAGCCCTAAAGAAAATCTACCTTAAAGTAGTTTATTTATGTCCTATTTCCGTTTTAACTGTATGTCAAACTGGATTAAATAAAGTTCTGTTGCGTTCAGTGTTTGTGTTTGTTCATGTTTCACAAAGAGTTTAACCGGAGCCAGACCGTACAACAAAGCTAGAAATCATGTCACATCCATACAGGCATAGTAGTATACAGTTATACATTATAAAATATATGACTCCCGGTATGGGATCAGTACTAGGGGCGGCTTTGGCAGTCCCATGTCGAAGTGTCCTTGGGCAAGACACTGAACCCAGAGTTGCCTCCAGTGCTGCGCATTGGAGTGTGAATGTGTGTGAGTGTATATCTGATGAGCAGGTGGCACCTTGTACGTCAGCCTCAGCCACAGTGTATGAATGTGTGTGAATAGTGAATGTATCCTGCATGATGTAAAAGCGCTTTGAGTAGTCGTTAAGACTAGAAAAGCGCTATATAAATACAGCACATTTACATTTACATTTACTCAGTATCAGCCGATATGCAAGTTGAGGTATCAGAATCGGTATCGGGAAGCAACAAAAGGTATCGGACCATCAATACTATGTGGTTTTAAAATGAGCTTACCAGTATTTATCTCACCACAACTTAAGCACTTGCACTAATTAAGTATTTCCAATTTCATTCTACTTCTACACTTCTCCTCCAATTCAGTGTAAGATGGAAATATTTTATGCTAAATTTTCCTTCAATATATTTAGCTATAAACTGTAGTGACTATTTTGTAGATTCAGATTTTACATCCAAATGTTTGTTTAATCTGCCTGCCTATCTATCTATCTATCTATCTATCTATCTATCTATCTATCTATCTATCTATCTATCTATCTATCTATCTATCTATCTATCTATCTTTCTTTCTTTCTTTCTTTCTTTCTTTCTTTCTTTCTTTCTTTCTTTCTTTCTTTCTTCACTTTAGTTTATAGTCCCTAAACCCAATGTTTGCCCTACTAGCCTGCTGCTCTACTTACCAAGCTTATGATCGTGGATGTAGACTTTTAAGGTTGGGATATTTATGACGAAACATGCCAAAACCACATTTTTCAGTCGTTGCCCTTTATTTTATGTAATACAAATCCTACGCACTGATTGGTCAGAAATATCTCTTACACGCCCTCTGTTGTTTCGATCTAGTCTCCAATTGGTTCTCTTTAAAGTAATTCCTTATTCCACCCACCCAATGAACGTGTTTTTCCCCCTGCTGAGGCTGCATTGCTACGAAGTTTACAGTGGCCACATTTGGAGTTTTGGAGTTATTCTGTAGCAGCGCACAGAACAGTTTTGGTACATTTCACTTCGTCTTCTTGGTAACATAAACCGGTGTGTAGCCATTGTGTTCTGAAGACGAGAAAACGCCTGTGAGCCGCGTGGATACAGAGAGCTAAGCTTTCCATCTGCTGACGATTTACAGGTAGATGGGAGATTTGTAGTGCTGGTAATTGTTCTCGCTAACACGTGAACGAGCGCTGCTCCACTTTACTGTGGAGCACGTGCGCGTTGTTATTTTAGTTTACAGTGTGGCCATTCACAGATTCAGTAAGTTGTTCTATGTTTTCTTACTAAAATATTCTTCTGCATGGTGGAAGTCTATAACCACCCGTAGTTTAGTTTAGATGTTAGTGTGAAAACTGTTCTACAGGTAATAAACTGAGGATTTTGACGCTTGCGGGGAACTGAACCAAAACTACCACATTGATTCCAAAACAACATGCCCATAAGGCATTTTGGGGGTCACAAGTCTCTGGTCTCTCTTTCTCAAACTCCAAAGCTTTCATATGGTTACAAGAAAATGAATCGTTCAAGAAGTGGCTACCGTGTTTTTTCTGCTAACTCCACCACCGTCTGCACCGAGCTGGCCAAAAAGATCACAGAGTAAGTAAGGCAAAACTATCATAATTCATTTCATTCAATGTCTGCCATGGTTTGGCCTGTTTTTGTTACATGCCATGTCCCTGACAGCACACCTGGGACTAATAACTGCAGGGGACCTGAGGCAGGTGGGTGTATAGCCCATTGTTTATACACACACACAAACACACACACACACACACACACACACCTGCATGCACTACCCTATGATATTGTACAACAGCTGGGTTATCCACATTACTCTTACATGCAACACTCTACGACAAACCACAGTTAGCAGTTGGTCTCCCTTGATGGCCTAACTATTTCAGTGGATTTTCCAACATGAATATATTCAGAAGTTACACGTCTTGGCATGAACGTGATCAAACTTTAACACATTCAATGTTACGTTGTTAAAAATATTGGAAACTTTAGGTAAACATCTATCATCCATCTTGCACTGTTATGCCCCTGTCTGAAAAACCTGTTGTTTTTACTTAATTACCATTTCCTCTTTTAATTTATCATCACACATCACCAGTAAAAACACATTATTCACAACGCCATAATAAAGATGAAATATTTGTCATCTTAGATTGTGATTTATTGAGGATTTTTGGTGTGGGAACTTCAAAATACCTTTCAATAGGAATCTTTGTATTTAAACAAACTCACTGTGTTAATCCTGCTCTGTCAAGGTAGTATGCAGGGCATGGATACTGTACACGGGATGTTACTGTGTCTGTCAGCTATGCTTTTTTACATGGGTATGATTCATGGGGCATTTAAATGGCTGTTGGTTTAGCAGAAGAAAATAGTACAACCAGGGTAAGATGCATCTGAATAATATGAAAATAAAAACAATAGGAAGTACCTGTTTGTAGTCCTAATGAAAACACTGACCCAGATCTCTGCAAACACAAACAAGTTGGCCTACTGAAAACAGCGAGCAGCCCTGCACAATTATCAGGGAGCCAATCAGAAGTTGTATTGGTCACACAGCGGAAAAGAGCTCAGTTTTTTCTGTTTGTCAACATTGCATGACATTGTTATGGAAATGATGTTGTCATTGTGGAGACAAGATAAGTTTTCTTATGGAGCAAAGGTTAAGTAACAACATACAGAAAATGCTAATGAATACTCTACTGAAAATTTACTCTGAGGTGCATGTGGTAATTTTTGAGACCATGCAACTCCTCACTGAATATAACTAATGGAAAGCAATTACTTGAAAGAGAATACTTAAAGGAAGTGTCCAATATATCCTAGTCATTAAAGATGAAGGCATTATATATATATATATATATATATATATATATATATATATATATATATATATATATATATAAATGTTGAGGGATTTAAACAAGGAGCTTTTTAGGCTGTGCTTACTGTAGCTTCCTAATGGCACAAAGCCAAGCCCTCACTAATCTGTGTTGTGTATTAAGTTCCATCAAGTTCATTATCTATCGTTGGCACTGTTATGTGACAGTTTGGTTTTTAAAATTACCAGCATCATTTATTTGCCTAAGGCACAGCTGTATTCATGATGCCTGGGCTTGCTCAGAGTTTTACTTGATGCAACAGGATTATTCTGCACTGAATGTTAATATTTAGCTCAGTCTGTTCGGGCCAAGTGCTTTGTGCGGATGTTTTGATGTTTTTCATCTTTGAACCTGGTAACAGATTTACAGTCTTGTCACATTTACACAACTGAACTTAACAAAAGATTCAATGTATGGGTTTCCACATTTTTCCCAAATCACTCAGAGCTCAAGTTGATGCTGCTTAATAAGGTATGTTTGTGGTTTTCACTCCCTGCGGACTGTTTTTTCCCCACAGACGCTTGGGTGTGGAGTTGGGAAAGTCAATGGTTCATCAAGAGCCAAACACAGGTAAGGCTGATCAGTATCGTTATTTACATAAAGGTACGTGTCAGATCAAAGGTGAATTCTGCAATTTTTCAGAATTATTTTTGCTATTTGAACTCAACACCTGAACAACACCCTTCAGTGCTCCTTCAGATCATTAGGATGTGTCAGATTTACTGTCCCTTTTTGCTTCCAGTTCCTTTCTCTTTTTAAATCCATAGCTTTTCCCCTGTCCTGTACACAAACAGAATTGTGTTGTGTGACTTGGTCCGAGCCACTTTGTTTCCCATTTACAGAGCTAGGGCTGTGTACAAACACTAGGTTTGTACATCTCTACCTTTTATAAGACAATCCAATATGTATGTAGATACATGGGCTACAATACGGTTTAGGGACGATACATTTTACTATGGAAAGTTTCAGTCCAATTCAATGTTGAATTGATTTGGTACAACTGGATGAGATACCATTTAATCTGATATATACAGTTTATATTTGTTTAATGTAAACACATTCATTTCCCATTATAAATGAAAATAGGACAATTCTATAAAAGAAACATTGCCTACCTTCAAATAAATATATATTTTGTAAAAGGGACCAGGTAACAGTAAAGCTAGGACATGCTAATATTATAACTTCAACTAGGCACTTATGATCAAATAATTAACTAATCACCTCCATGCAGCCTCCTTGCTACTCTAATCTTAGAGACGGTAACAGTAAGGATTTGTACACCCGAAATCAAAGCCTTATTGTTCTTCAGTGTAAATGCTGGACAGAAAGCTAGCCTACCGGGAGGAGATATTTGCTAAATTTAACAAAACCTTTATTGGATTAGAATCGCATACTCCACTTTTTAATGTGCTATGGTTTAGTGTTGTCTCATTCAACTTTGTACCGGTTTTTGTTATGTTTTCAGAGACTAGAGTGGACGTGAAAGAGTCTGTCCGTGGACAAGACATCTTTATCATTCAGACCATTCCCAGGTGAGACAGAAGGATGCTCATGATGCCTTAATCGCCTACAGTACATTAATAATAAAGGATCATCACTGTGATCTGATGATACCTCAGAGACATGGCATTAGGGCTGGGCAATATATCGATGTTGTATTGATATTGTGATGTGAGACTAGATATCGTCTTAGATTTTGGATTTATCGTAATATGTTAAATGTTGTCTTTACCTGGTTTTACAGATTGCATTACAGTAAAGTGATGTAATTTTCTGAACTTACAAGGCTGTTCTAGCTGTTCTATTATATACCTTTACCCACAAGTCATTAAATCATTTCTTCACATTTTGTTAAAGCACCAATGGTCAACCATACAATATTGTCGCAGTATCGATATTGAGGTATTTGTTGAAGAATATTGTGATATTTTATTTGATATTAATATAATGTTTGATTCACTCTAATCAATCTTTTTTCCAGAAACTGCAGGCAGCAGTTTATCAAAAAGCTCTAAAAAACCTAGTATCCACTTGCCTGGTTATAAATGAACCATCACAATACTAGCTTTAGTATACACACTGTATATGTAGCTATAGTTTATCTTTGCAGCAAGTAAAACAGGAAGAAAAACGATAACTATGGCAATATCACTTCTGCCACTTTTCTCCTCTGTTTGTCCTTGTAAATCTGGTTTTTGCTAAGATAAATAGGAATGCTCTGAAAGATAAATAGAGCTCACAGGAGGGGACATCATTTTGTTGGATCCCTTGTTGGAACAAGCTGCCAAGGCCAAAATGGCTAGAAACAGTACAGAACAATACAGTATGCTGTTATACCAACAGCTTTTCATCTTTTTCGAAGTAGTCAAACTGTCCTAGTCATCAAAATAACGGACATTATGGGGGTCTAGCTCACCACCGCAGTACAGAGTTTTAGTTTCTAGCCAGAAAGGATATGGATTTAAAAATGTTTCAACTTGATCAATGATCACAACAGCCAGAAACATTCAACATTTGGCTTAGGGCTTAGAGGAAATGCTGGTTGAGGTGGAGTCTAATAACAGGGCATGTGAAAAACAGTTGAATTCTTAACAGACAGTGTTTACTTTATTTACAGTGGTTTGTGGGATAGTGATCTTGTTAATGAGCATTAAATTATTGAGTCGTCAATCCTCATCAGCTCATTAACATATCCTCTTGTACCTGTTTGGATCGTCTTTATGGTCGACTATACGCTCAGACTGATTCACTACCAGTACTGTTTATCCGGGTTGTGATGTCTGATGTAAACTCTTATTAATGAATGCGTTGTTTCCCAGAGATGTCAACACGGCCATCATGGAGCTGCTGGTTATGGCCTATGCCCTGAAGACGTCCTGTGCCAAGAACATCATTGGAGTCCTTCCCTACTTTCCTTACAGCAAGCAGTGCAAGATGAGGAAGAGAGGATCCATTGTCTGCAAGCTGCTAGCATCCATGTTAGCTAAAGCAGGTATGGACTGGGTGTTGTAATTACCCTATGTCATTTTTCTTTTTTTTTAAGTTGGAACCGGTTGTTGTTGCCCAATCCTACTATTAAGGCAGGGTCACATGTTATGACGTGATGTTTGTCTAGGTCAGTCGTTGTTGACAGTTGGCAAATAGAATTGTATAGTTGTAATATGTAAAGATTCAAGGCAGACTGCTGTCCATGTTGGTTTTGAAGCAAGAACATGCAAAACAAAGTTCTCGCAGGATTTGCAGGGGCTTGTAACATGAGAACTCTTGTTGTTAGTTGTTCAGACTTTTGTCTAGTGTATTCACACCGACGTATACTAAAGACAAAAAAAATTGTGCAAGCTGGTAGGAACAATCTTTATGTGTGATTTGTCCAGTCCTTGTAAGCTCCAACTAGTCTCCAGGTTATTCCTAAGCTTTAGCTGTGCATAGAATAGAATGCCTTTTATTGTCACTAAACACATGTACAATGTGATTTAAAGCAACTCCTTTCCAATGCCAACATTTCTTAAAATAAATATAGCAATATGGACTAAAAAAAGTAGTGCCAAAAGTTCTCAGCTGCAATATACATACTGTACATAAAAGACAAAACATGGCAGAGATACTTAGAGTTGTGTGCAAATTAGACAGTGTGCAAGTACGTTGCATAGTTTATGTTAGGCAGAGGGCGAGATATGTATTAATTTGCGCACCTCATTACTTATAACCTTTTATTTTCAATACCATGTCAAATTGTACTAATTTGCCTGGGAGCGCTGTAATTTTGTGCTTTAAACCACTGCATGAATATATTCTGAAGCCATACCATCTCATGTGTGTATATATTTGGTGTTGCAGGGCTAACTCACATCATCACCATGGACCTCCACCAGAAAGAAATCCAGGGCTTCTTCAGCTTCCCCGTTGACAACCTGAGAGCTTCCTCTTTTCTCATTCAGTACATCCAGGATGAGGTGAGGCTGTGTTACAGTAGACACAGGCACAGCAATGATAATGTCTACTGTACACGAATGGATGAATTTTGGAACTAGTATTCAGTTAAACAACATTTATTCTTATGCGAGATCTCAGTTTTATATTTTATCAATTAAAAGAATGTTTCTCCTTCCTCAGATCCCAGACTACAGGAATGCTGTAATTGTTGCAAAGTCTCCTTCAGCTGCCAAGAGGTAACAAGAAAGCCTGGGTCCTTTAAGTCCTCTGGTTGCATTCTCTGTTTAAAACAAGTGCACCACTTATCCTACTGTCACAGTGGAAAGTTTCTTTCTTTAGTGTCAAATTATGCATAAACTTTTGTCTTTTCATTATACCATTTTATCTTTGTAGTATGTTTAAACTTCTGCTCTTTTGTGCCTGCTTATTTGTTTGTATGTGTTGTATTTGTCAGTTCCTTTGACTCTTGTGTGTCTATGTGTCCGTCTGTCTCAGAGCTCAGTCCTACGCTGAGAGGCTGCGGCTCGGGCTGGCTGTAATGCACGGAGAGGCCCATCATTCAGAGTTGGACATGGCTGATGGAAGACACTCTTCCCCCCTTGTCCCGCACCACCACAGGACACACCGGCCTGGAGCTGCCATGTAAGACACACAACACAGCCACATGCCTGCTTGCAAGTATCATCGTATTCTGTTACCTTTTTGACACTCAGTTACATATATTAATGATGACATTACAGGAAACAAATCAGTTTTATGAATGACAGATTCTGTATTACTAGTGGAATGTAAACAAAGTTGCTTCAATGTTGACTCCACAAATTCTTTCAAGCCTGCTCCTCTTGATCATGTGACCTGTGCTTCACTAAAAAACCAAGGAAGTGCCTTGGATGTTTTTCCTCCTATTTTTGGCATTGCTGTGCACGCTCGGCCAAGAGAGCTCCTCAGTGAAACAACAGTGGCAGTAACCTCACAGGAAGAATCTCCAATTGCTTGTTGTTTATTGTTACCAATGGGGCAAATGCCATGTGAATGCCTGGTCAGAATTGTTTTCTGGTCAATCACTAACAGTTTTTCTTTGTTTATTTATAACACGGGTCATGCATGCGAAGTAAAAGCCATCCCCTCATCTATATCTTTTTCTATATCATGGTGACTGTTAACTTAACAGCAGGGATTTCATTAATCATTTAATATATTTAAAATGATGGAGTGTTTTCTTTGCCAACAAAAAACTCCCTTTTTTTACAACTTGTTTAATGTCAAGGCTTCTTAGAATGTATAAACTTGTCTTGGTCGAACAAAGAGCAAATGTGCTGGCAGGTTCAACTCTTTTGTAGGGTGACATGGATAACTGAACTTCCAGAAGGGAGATTAGAGGGCTTGAGTTTGGAGCTTTGTGCTTTGTGCTTGGACAGTAAGAAGCATTAATGCCAAGGTACATTGCCATCTGATGCTCATGTGTCTGTAGCCACAAATCATTAGCCAAACTTTAGTTCCCTAAACTGTTAAACATAACCAATGTTTTGGTATCTTTTTATATTTATTGTTTTGTTCTTTGTTGCCTAAATGGCCCGCTTAAGACCAGAGTAATGCCACTGCTAACCCTGCAGTAACACACACACACACACACACAGTTTTCTCAGCATGTTACCGGTCAGGTCTGCCCCAGACATTGTTGAAGCCAGCTAAGTAATACTGCAGGCAGTGAGTTTTTTCTCCTTCTTTGACTTGGAAATGTCTGTCTCTTCTACAGCAGTAGCTGAGTCACACTCATTACTGCAGTGTCTCTCTCTTTCTCTCTCTCTCTCTCTCTCTCTCTCTCTCTCTCTCTCTCTCTCTCTCTCTCTCTCTCTGCCTTCATATTGATTACGTGAAACATCAATTCATGGTACAAAAAGCCTTCTTACCCCTAAACACAACTGCACTATTCCCTGGGATGGAGTTCCCAAGTATGATCATAATGCTTGAATCCATTTGTGCTTCCTTTTCATGCCTCCTTGCATGAAACAACTGAATGAGTTACTGAGGGCTTCCACGTCAGGTCACATCTAAACATTCAAAAATCAAATAATCAAAATAATGGGTGTTAATCGTATCTCTGTTCCATCTAAGAAAGTAAAAACAACCTTGCCAACAATAACTAACTCCCATAAACCTTTGTGTGATAAAGTGTAGGCAGTGATGATGGTTGGGCAGCAAAACTTGATTTATTGAGTTAATTAATTTTCAATCACCTATAAATATGGCTACCTGTCTGACCTAATGTCAGCTGGAATAGGCTGCATCCCCAAAACCCAAAGGATTATTAGTGGGTTCAGATAATCAGTGGACGGACCAATTGAGTTTTGTATCTATTGATGAAAATGGTGACAGCACAATTGCGCTAGCCTCATCTTTAAATTACAAATTGCAATTTATGACACCAATTAGTGCAGAAAAATATGAGCTGCTGCCCCACACCATGCAGAATCTAAATACTATAAACAAGTATGTCAGCATTACACTGCACTGTAAGTTCAGATCTACAGCATGCATGTCTCACACCAGTGCAGCAAAACAACCTATTTTATTTGTTGCCTTTTCCTCGAGCTAAATCCAAACTGCCTTTTATAATTGATGTCTTCTCAATTGATGCAAGGTATTTCACACACTGACCCTAGTAGCTTCAGTTTTTAAAGGAAATTAGGGTCAGTACTTCGTTTTTTTAACTAATCTATCCAACAACAGAAATACAAGAGGTATGTTAAGATTATTTTTAATTGAACTTGTCATGCAAGTTTCCATCTGGGTCAAACAGGACTGTTTACAAAGAAATTCAAATAAATGAGGAAATGAACAACAGGGTTTCCCAGCCTAATACAAGTATGTGGGCAGACCTGTCTCTTAAAGCTAAGCAGTTGTTTTGTGCTGTTTGTTCTGTATCTTATTATGCTTTCATATTGGTAAGGTAAAATACTTAAATACTTTACATAGCTGGATGGAAACTTGGAAGATGCTTTATGGCATGGTCGGGACCTCAGTGTGGGGGGTCCTACAAGTCAGCTTTGAGACCTGGATCGATTATTAACTGAAATACCTTCAAGAACTTTGGACATTTTGAATATGCCTGTTGGAGTTGAGTGACTTCCATTTGGGGGCTATATTTGAGCTCCAAGATAACTTGTAATTTGTTAAAAATAGTGTTTGATTAGATTCCAACTAATGATCAAACCTCGTCCGTGGTTCCTACAAAAGGCTCTGCTCTACACCCACTTGTCCATCTACCGCTATACCAAAAGCGTCCACATGTAACTGCACCATGTAAACCCATTTTAAGTCTTGATTTGGATTTAGCATACATTTCTCCCACAGATAAGTAGCTGGAAGCATTCTGGCGCAGAGCTTTTCTTGCATGATGTTCAAAACCTAATCCCTTCTCCCCAAATTTCCCTTAACATTCTCTCACATCATAAAAAATGTTATCTAAGGATTCTGTACAAAGTAGGTCTAGATAACACTCCAACATTCTTTCATCTGTGTCTTTCAGTGATGATGGCGAAGGAGAAGCCACCCATCACTGTTGTTGGAGATGTAGGAGGCAGAATCGCCATTATTGTTGTAAGACCTCAAACTTTTATGTGATTTGCTTAAAACAATTTAGGAATCATTCTTACAAAACATCTGTATCAGAAAATTTAGTCTGGGAAATTGTTTTAATGTTTAGGTAATCCTGTCATACGGTTTTAAGTATTAATCCTTAAATTACCTCATTGGGGGGTTAATTTGTGTGACAGATTTTCCATTTGGCATTTGTTAGTTGTTACACAGATCTTGTGGGCTTCAGTGAGTTCATTGCTTCTGCTTAATTTCTTATAAAGTGGAGATTACCACAAAATATCACAGCATTGCCAAGTACTGTATTTCTCTAGATTTTTGTGATTCAGGTTAGTCATGCCACTTTCCAAAACACCTTCTCCGAAATGTCAGATTTTTATTATTTACACCATGACCTATAAACCCAGAAAATGCCATCCTAAATGACGACATTCAGTTATCCAGTAATCCAAATGTATTTATCCTTTTTCCTTGTGTGATACCTAACCATGTTGCCATTTTCTCAGGACGATATTATAGATGATGTGGAGGACTTTGTTGCAGCCGCAGAAATCCTGAAGGAGAGAGGGGCCTACAAGATCTACATCATGGCTACACACGGCCTGCTGTCTGCAGATGCACCAAGACTAATAGAGGAGTCTGCTATCAATGAGGTAAAATCCATATATGGCTCTTTTCACTGATGTTAAAGGTCCAATATGTAATTTATTTACTGTATTATATCCAAAAATGGCCCTAATGCATCATCAGATATTAAGGAACCGTGGTAAATTGAAATACTATCTTTTCTGACAACAATGCTAATGCCCGTATTTTCTCCTTTTGTAATTTCCGTTCCGTGATGGAATTTCTGTTTGTGTTTTGGCCTGTGTCTTGTTATCAACTGCCCAGTGTGACAGCCAGGCCAGGTTGCCAGATTTACTTGTAAAAATGTAAACCCAGCATGCTACAGCTGTAACATTAGTACAGCCATGAAAGCAGCATACAAACAAACAAACCGACCAACAGAGGTAGATTATACCCAACCTAAAAAGTTGAGTGACCAGAGAAGTAACAAACCCTGGGTAAATATTGTAGATGTATTTAAAAGATGAAGACAGCTTAGGGTCCAAGACCCCAAGTTGGCTAATTTCCTCCTAAGGACGGCAAGGTAGTGTTATTTTTACCGGTTCCTGCCGTGAGTCTAAGCAGAGGAAGTGTGTCTGTCTGTCGGGTGGAGAGCTCTGCGTGCATACAGGGTTTTATGACAACATAGCCAGCATCTATTGTTAGCTACTCCGCTGTGCTGTGAAGTCATGTCTGGCTATTTAAGACAAGCTAGCAACATTGGTGTGGATGCTGCGGTCTCAGCCTGGCAACCAATGTGAACTTTGGGTCTAAGTAGGATGGGGTGGGGGGGAGACAGCTATCCCCAGTATTTACAATTCGTACTCTAGTAAGTATTTTAAACACTATCTGTCAGTATTACATATTACACCTTTAACATTCAAAGGTGCATTAATAATGCATGTCAAATTTGGGAAAATTAGGACAATGTTGACCGTTGGAAGCTTCGATGTAATCCTATCATTTCAGCACATACATTATTTTGCATTCTTCCTAAAAAAACAAGATCACTTAGATTCTCACTCCTGCATATGCCTTTCACTATACTGCTTGTATTGATTTATCTTTCTTAAGCAAAGAATTGTGGGGTTTTAACTCCATATTGATATATGCTCAATCTGTAAAACTTTGTGCATGTCCTTCATGGTTATCTAGAGCTTTGATTAATGTCTCAGGGAGGTATGAAGCCAGAGAAAGAAAACATTACTCAAAACACAAACCTAATGACAGCCTTGAACCTTAACAGCGTGCTATCTTGTTTACTTATGCCTTGACCTTTGTCTGTGTTGATTTATAGGACTTTCCCCCCCTAAATTCAGCCTCTCATTCACTGTATAGTTAAAATGGGTAACTGTGAAGAAGGCCTGTGAATTCTGGGGAATCCTATGTCATGAGAGTGAGGTCTTGACATTAAATAAATACATAACCTTGTTGAGGTTTGATTATATGCAGAACACTGTGCTAATATAATTTCCATGGGCCATTTGTAATTCATTGATTATTCCGAGGTTACGTAGCACCTAGAGCAGACCAACCAATCAAATGCTCATGTTTAGAGTTAGACAGTTTAGGAGAAGCCCCATAGTGCTACCTAGACTCAGAGCAGCAAAGTCCCTGTAGTCATAGAAATAGGCTGAAACAAATGCTCTAAGGCTGTTGTATTGTACCTCCAGGTGGTGGTGACCAACACTGTACCTCATGAGGTGCAGAAACTGCAGTGTCCAAAAATCAAAACTGTGGATGTCAGTATGATCCTGGCTGAGGCCATCCGGCGCATCCACAACGGAGAGTCCATGGCCTATCTGTTTCGTGACATTGCTTTGGATGATTGAGGCAACACACACTTGCATTTACATTCCTGCACATGCACGCACACACACACACACACACACACACACACACACACACACACACACACACACACACACACACACACACACCGATGACCAAGAATCAAGATTGAACAAGTTTTGCCTCAACCTGTTGTTTCTGTTTGTTTTGCCGATGAACATGTTTTGGCTGCATTCACTGAATGTGACATATAAAGCAACTCAAATTGCTTTACTCTTCTGATATGTTACACATTAGGATTGTACAAACAAGACAAACAGTTTCACTTCACTAATATATGCTTCCTACAATCTGAAATCATAAATAGCACAACATAATGTGTCATGTGCATCAACTCAGTATGCCACTGAATTTGGCAAATAAAACAGTTGGGGGAGTGAAGTTCTGTGTTTGTTTTTTTTGAACATCAGATTTAAAGTGACAAACGCTTGGACATACAGTACATGAATAACTGGATGAATGTAGCACAGTACCACAGGTGTCATTCATACATTTATGGTTTGCATTTTGCATTGGAAGTGAGAAGATATGACTGAAACCGCCAGAAATATACAGTAGAATGGCTTTACACCTAAACCTGTGCTTTCAGTCGCAGTTTCAGTCACAGCTGAGGCTGGTTGCTTTATGAAGCATGGAAAAGAATGAAACGTCAAACTGCAGTGTTCAGCTAAAGTAAGATGAAAATGTTCATCATTAAGCTTGTGCCAAAGAGCTCTCCATTCCATCAGGTGCTTTGTCATTTTACGGTTGCAGTATGTGTTATTACAATGAAATAAACGTCAGACTGACTGACATGTGAGGTGCATTGTTTTTAGAAAACAGTATTTAGAAATGTCTCATGATATTTTGTCTCTACAAGTTCATTACAAAAACGTTTGTTTTTGTAAAAGAGGAAAAGATAATTGTAAAAGTCAATACTATCACAATACCTCTAGAATCGCAATAAATAAAAATCACAATACAAATCAAATCGGAACTCAGGCATTGTAAAAGAATGGAATTGGGACAAAAGCATATTGTCCAAGCCGTAGTACAGCACTTATGAGGAAATACAGTATGATATATGTACCTTTTGTGTCTTAAAATAATTAGATGGTAGATGAAATTTAAAAAAACAATCTTCCACTGTGGGTGTACAGTAAATGATCATTGTTAATTAACCTTTAACTGACATTTGGTGTGATAACAGTTTCCCAATTTAACTTCTGACTGAAAAATAATTCATTTGCAAATTTATTTATACCTTCATTTTATTCATAATTTGTTACATGGGACTAATATACAAGTCTATGTCACACATCAACATATGACCAATAAATGCTCAGACTAAAAATGGAACATGACAGTCACATTTACACTTCTGCAGAGGCGGAAAACACGCCTTACTACTTAGTTTATATGCAGGCAACACAGAAATAGCTGACATTTTATCACACACTCTACGTCTTAATCATGCTGTGTTCTGCCCAGGACCCTGAACTTGTTCTAAACGCCTCAGAGTTGCTTTCATCTGCTGAGGAGCTTTGACCAAGTCCAGGGGAGAAGGCATTTCAGTAAAGGAGTACTGACTGTATGAATGGCTTTCCTCGTTGCAGCTAAAATTAGACCATTGGATGCTAATAAAATAATTTACTAAAGTAGTGTACATAAACCCAATGTCCAGAAATCCTCAAATATCCATCCCAGACGTAAATTAAAGTAGAACTCTGCGTTATGAGATGACAAATCCACACACCTGCCAGACTGTGAAGCTTCTAGGCCTCCTTCCCTTTGCAAGTGAACATGAGCCGAGTGCGGAAGAATGTTTAAATGTGGACTGAAAGAGGAACCGCTCGCAAACGTTAACCCGGCCACTTCCTCAAATTAAAACCGGAAACTTTGTTCAGTCTAATCTGATGCTGTGGGGTGGGGGTGGGGGGTGGTGGAGGTGCTTGGACCTGAGCACTTAAACTGTCTCCACTGGTTGCAGGTTGCATTAAGGGGAACCATGCACAGATATTTCAGGAACTGCACCATGATCAATTTTGTCAACTGGTTAAAGTGCAGCTGAACTTTTTAGTATTCAAATTATGTGATGCTCAAGGATTTGTTTTGCTTAACTTCGACTGCTGTCCCTTTAGGCATGGAGCCAGTTAGCAGAGTTTGCACGGCCTCCTTTATATGGATGTCACACTTGCTTTCATCTAACGTTAAAGTGTTGTGAAAATTACATTATCTAGGCTGTTTCACTTGTTAACTGTAAACTAAAGTGTGCTTTATGGTTCAGAAAAAACAGCTCTGATAGAGAATAGACTTCAACAGTTTGTGTACAAACTGTCAATCAATCCAGTCTTTCCGGACTGATGATGAACAGCAACATCAGTGCACATTTCTTTGTCATGCAGAACACTGTTGGAACTAATGAGTTGATGCAGTGAAGTCTGTGTCTAGGTATTTGGATATTAAGGTTAAGAAACAAAGCATTTAAAACCTGAGCTCTTACTAGTTTCACTGAATGTAATATCTGTTTTTCACCAACAGATGGCGAGGGCGATCTTATAATATATGCCAACAGCTGAGAAATGTAGAGCTGAAACACTTGAATTCAGTCCACTTTTCACATTAATTTACTACAGTCACTTATTTCAGTAACTTGAATACCAACAGAAACGAAACAAACATAGATAATACTTTTCTGGCATTTTGGTTAAATTTAAAGAGACTGAATGAAACGGAATAGTAGATTTAAAAGCAGAAGGTGAATGTGCTGGAGCACCACCCAAAAATAATCAGTTATCATGGTTCTGTAACAGGTAAATGCTTCTAATCTTAACAGTTCTATATTTCACAATCACAGTTTTTAACAGAACATGAGAATATCTGTGGCCTGGAAAGATCTGTTTGTTTAAGTGACCGACCAGTTTTGGGTGCACAAAAACTACTTTAGTGTAAGTTTGATTAGATAACTGTCAAAATGACAGCAGTCCTACAATAAAGTACTCTATATTGTGCTTAAAATAGAATATTTGCAACATCTTCCATTACCTTGGGGTGCTTTATCTATGTTCTACTATTTATTTCTACATATTGTCATTCATTGTTTACCTTGCACGACCGCTGGATTCCTCTTGATGGGAGAAAAATGTGCTGTGGTTCATTGACATTTTTTTAAACCAATCACAATCGGCATGGGAGACGCTAAGCGGCGTACAGAGCAACGTTACCACTTCAAAATAGCCTCGGGATGGAACTTGTTTTGGTGGAACGTGTACATTAGAAACTTATTTTAGTTGTGCAACAGAAACTGTGATTGGACAGATTGTCTAGCTAGCTGTGTCTTTTTTCCCTGCAGAGATCTGAGAAGCAGTTAACCATTGTCCTCATAAATTGACCAGAGTTTAAAATTCCAACGCAAAGAAAGCAAAAGGTTATGGACATCCGGCCAAAAAGAAGGACATCCGGCAGAATGTCCAGCGGCACCTAGAGCAATCCCGGAAGTGGAACGATGTGGATATAAGCTAAGGTGTTTGTGATAGCCAAGAATCTTTGTTCATAACAACAATGACAGACGTGATGCACAGATAGTTCATCCAATCACCTGCCGAGTATTTTTTTGAAAGTGTCTGCTTTTTTCCAAACAGTTTCTGACCACGGCTTGTCAGATGGTTCTGTGTTAAACCATCCGTCTCGTCAGGTTAACTCAGTAGTTCAATTAGACAATTTCCTTAAAGAAATTATTTAAATGTTCATGTAATTAATGATTGATTTATCATTTACTGTTAATAACTTACCGGCTTATTTAATTTAAAGTGAACTTGCCTCTCAGCAAATATTAATAATAAAAGTCATCAAATTTCCCTTTTTTGTGCTTATATATTTTTATTACACATTTAGATCCACAGTCCATGTACATTTGTTAAATAAACAACAAAATAATAATTTGAAAATATGCCATGATAAATAGGTAAGTAAATAAAATTTAAAAAAAACTTATTCATAAAAAACAACTTTAAAACATTGTTTTGAAAAGTTAATTGAAAATTAAAAGTGCATCAACAGTTAACATTTGCATATCACAACTTTTTTTAGACAAGTGATAGTATCCTCAATGGCAATGAATCCAAAACAATGCAAACATGATGTGCTACATACACTGACATTTTAAATCTAAATAATTTACATAAGACATAACTTTTGCACGTACCACAAATATGCACACTACCTCTTAGTAAACAATCTGTTAACAGTCCAGATCTTGATGCAAGTGAACAGTTTGGTTAATAATCCAAAAGGTATACATTGAGCTAAACGCTGGCAGCATGTCACCAGATAAGCAGCAACAGCATTACATTGAGTAAACAATTGAGTAAATAATGTAGCTTCCTTTTGTCCAATGGCAGTCTGTTCAAGTTAAGTCTCAATACCTTTCACCTATTCACTTTCTTTTTTTCTTGGTTCAGCCCTGAAGTGACTTTACTGGTTCAGAATCACTTATCTCAGCAACGGACTGAAGTACAAGCTTTTCTCTTTAATCTTTTCTCTGACCAGCAGCATTGATTGCTCTCATCTCTTGTTGCTTCATGACACAAAACAACATTTCTCCTCTGTCTGTTGTTACGACAAAATACAGCTGTTGGTCTTGTTCATAGGTGGTCGGAAGTTTGTGTCTTTGGGAAAGGTCTCCCTGCGTCTACGCAGCACAGGGCTGAGACGGCTGGGTAGGTTTGCCTGCTGCAGGATCACCTTAAACACCTCCATCACGTTGACGTTCTCCTTCGCCGAAGTTTCCAGGTATCTGTTGTTCCAATCCATCTCCACCGTTGACAGCACGTCCTCGTTGCACACCAGACGCTCTTGCACCCGGTCCATCTTGTTTCCCACCACCACGAGCGGTGTGTACTTGTCCTCCTTGATCTCCAGAATCTCATCTCGGAGGCTCTTGACAGCCTCCAGAGACTCAGGGTCATCCACAGCAAACACCAGCACAAAAACATCGCTGTTTTGGATGGAGAGCTTGCGCATGGCAGGGAAGGAGTAGCTGCCACTGGTGTCCAGGATCTCTACTTTGATCTTGACCCCATCGATGTCATACTCCTTGATGTGCAGCTCCTCCACTGTACGCCGGTGTTTGGACTCAAATGTGTCCAAGAGGAAGCGTTGGATCAGGGCTGTCTTTCCCACACCTGCTGCCCCCAGAAAGACTAGACGCACCAGGGTCTTGTCCTTCACCTCCAGAGACATGCTGCTTTTTGCCGAGGAGGTTTTTCTTGCCAAAATGGGTATAGAGAAAACGTCCCAAAAACTCTCTCAGATTACTCCCTTTCTCTCAGTGGTTGCTGCTTTAAAACTGACACAGCAAATGTCAACACCTGTCACTAGCTTCAAACTTTGTAAGTTGTCTACCTTAAGGAATCTTCCCTTTTCTTAAGTCTCTTGAGCTTCTTTCCTTGCTTTTTATAACCTGCTAGGTTTGTGAATCCAGCAGTGGCTCTCCGTCAAAGCTTCTCAAGATTTTCTTATTGAATGCTCCTCTGTGTCTCATCCCACACACTGCCTTTTATGCCTGTTTTGGTGGGAGAGCTGCCAGGCCCTCCTACAGCTGCAACCAATCAGCAGAAGGCAGCAAACCAATGATGACAGAGTATGCAAATCAGTATATGCTGAGAAAGTAGGTGATATCTGAAAGGGAATAAATGAGAAGCAGAGCATTGAAAGCAAGTATAAAAAACGCTGAGACAATTGTATGTTTACATTTTACCATCTTCAACAATCTATACGTGGTCTATATCAATCTCTTGTCTTGCAGCAGCATTAACTCTGTGGTTCCTTTTTATTAGACAGGAACATCCCATAAGTAAACAAGCCTTTGCTACACACCAAAGTGTGTCAAGAAATCTGATAATTTAAGCTCTGTTGACATCCCTTCCATATGTGTGGTATGTTCTGCAACCAATTTAGACTGCATTATTATTATGTTATTATTAGAACAACCAGCCACAAAGTATGGGTACTGAAAATGTAGACAATGATCACATTTGTGGAGAGATGAAAGATGATATTTCATTAAACAAACCATGAGTATATTGGTTTATTATAACAGTTTCCTGTTTTAAAGAACATCACATATTTCTAAAATAATGTTTATCTTTCTATAGTGACCGCATAATAGGAGAAAATTCTAGCACTTGGCTTTGAATTTTGGTCAAAAAAGGTTTACGTAGCCCTTTTCAACATCAAGGCAATTCCGCATGGTCCTTATGCTTCACATAAGACATTAAAAGAATTCAAATTAAAGATAAAAATAAGCTGAAATTAAATCAAACAGAATGAACTGAAATGAAATGAAAAAATCACAGTACAAGATATGATAAGATATGAGTGTCTCATATATCTGTTTTAAAGACAGTGGCAAACAGAAAAGTCCTTAACCATGATGTAAAACAACAAAGAGTTTTCTGGTAGTTTGCTCCAGATGTGTGGTGCATGAAAACGGAATACGGCTTCTCCATGTTGTGTCTCAGACTATGTAAAGGTTTCTGATGGTAAACATAATGGCAGATTAAAGATGTGTTCGTAAACCGATACCATTTTAAAATTAATTCTTTGATACTCATAACTGGGTGTAAAGATTTAAGACGTGATATGCTCCACTTTCTTGGTCTTAGTGAAACTAGCAGCAGCTGCACCTCAATTCTGAATAAATTAAATATACATTTGCAGAACATTATCGTCTTTAAGCTGATGACATTTTACTCAGGCAAATTCTAGAGACAACAGCTTTATGGATCAGTTCAGTCACACATGGCAATCCATGACTGAATCACCTTCAGCTGTTCTTGGTGTCCAATTAGATGTGATGGATCGCCTGAAGCCGTCTAAGAACAAATTCTGCCTTCCTCCTGTTTGTCAGAGGTTGTCACAGACGAGTGAGCCTGATCTCTCCTACAGTCCCACCGTACACTTTTAATTTGCACTCATATGCTTTCTCCCCAGGGTGCTTCTGTACCTGATGGGCAGTGGAGCAGAGCTAAGCACTGTGGGAATATTAGCTGTGGACTCTCCTGGCCTGACGCACAGTGGGACTTCAGTCACTGGTGGGGAATTTAAAGCAGGGTTTCTTGTCATATTGTCCTGATAGTTTAGTGGTTAAGGAATACATATTCCTGCCTCAAGGCTCAAAAATGTTAAAAGACAGTACTGTATATCCATTTTGGTGACTCAAAAAGCAGAGATAAAAGTGTCTTTACTATTATTAGCCTCAGTAGTTGAGAATGCAGTTACAGTTCATGGCTTTGTGAGACTGTAGGCGTGGGGCCAAGTAACTACTCAACAGTGCATCTACTGAAGTGTTTTCATTTTATGCCACTTTATGCTCCTACTCCACTACTAGTCAGAGGGTAGTTGTTGCATTTATCTGACATATATAATTATTGGTTACTTTACAGGTTATTGGTATTATTATTTAAAAACTATGCATCGTGATATGTTAAAGCAACATTGTGTAACACTGGTATTTCTTTTTGCAGCCCCTGTAGTTTCACAATGTAATTCCCTTCTACCCCTCTGTTAGAAATATGGACTGCTGCAGATGTTACACATACACTTGTCATGATTACATTACTTATGATCAGTAACTATTGGGTTGACAACTTTTGCTTACACAGCCAAACATCAAGTAAGTGCAAAAACCCAAGATATATAGGATTTCTTTGAGTAATTAGCTGATTGTGATAATAGGATTAAAAGGCATTAAAGTACATTAAGCTGATCATACATACTTTTGCCTTACTAACATTTAGGCCTTTACTAAGGACCTCATTTTTGTTGTGCTTTTGACTTTCCTGAGTGATTAAAAATGCATTTGTTATGATTGTCAACTCCCACTAAATGTGCCTCATATGCCATTTTGTCTCTGGCAGTTTCCTTGAATTTCTATTTGCGGTCGTGTTGCCCTGTGGTGATGATTCACAGATGCCATTGCTTGTTTAACTAGACATGTGTTGAGCTCTGACGTGTGCTCAGATGAAACACTGTTGTGTACCATCAGACACTGTAAGACATGTCATGGCGTGCAGTATCTTTTACAGCAAAATATCTTTGATTAAAGACGGGTATTTAATTCTGGACAAATCCTTCTATAAATTGTGTTGTTTAATAAAGGAATAGCTACAGTGGGTACGGAAAGTATTCAGACCCCTTTAAATTTTTCACTCTTTGTTTCATTGCAGCCTTTTTCCAAAA
>NC_048408.1:19133466-19155440 GCF_013103735.1 Etheostoma cragini
AATGGCTGCAATGAAACAAAGAGTGAAAAATTTAAAGGGGTCTGAATACTTTCCGTACCCACTGTATATATATACCATATCCTCCCATCATAGATCTGCTCAGCTTTGTTTACCTAATCAGTTTTCAATGCCTGTTCAACAGGTTGCGATGTCTACCTATTCCATGTTGTGTCACTGGCACTAAATGTGTCATTGTGTGGGCTTTTTTTATGCACATGGAACCCGGCTCAATCTGTTTTTTTTCTGTGGTAGTGTTTGGTTGCTAGTGTTTCCTCTTCCAGTTTGTTCCTGTATTCATTCCTTATTCATATACTGGCAAATCACACAATTACTGTTTAATTTTGCTGTTGTTTAACAGCCTTCTAACAGCCTCAAGTTTTTCTGATCTAATTTTCTCATACACCAGTCCCAGATCGGTGTTTCAATCAGAGAAAGTCAAATATTGTTAGCTTTCTTTGTCTTTTTTTGACGTAGATTTCCTTGTGGCTATGTGGAATGGTCGTGGCTCTGTACATTGATGGAAAGGGGACTGTGTCTTGGCTCCTTGGGCTGATTGTTTGCATTGTTTGCAATCCCGTGCGAGAACATGTGCTCTCCACTGTCACCTTGTCAAGATGATGCCCCAAGATGATGGTATTGAAATCTGACAGATGCCAAAGCAAAATGTTGCCCTATATGTGAATTAACCTTCACATATCTGTTCTTACAAGAAGGGGGGAGGACTGTTTTGATAGATATAGGCTGATAGATGTTGATAACATTGACTAATGAAACCATAAAAGGACCACCGTATACTTTAAGTAAAACTGCACAAACAGCCTTCTCACCGTCATAGAGGGTTTAATTCTAAACACAGTCATGCCTTGTCCTTACTGCACTGGCAGTTAATGTAGCCCAGACTCTGCCCTGATATCCTAAAAGCTGACGGGCAGAAACTAAAAGCTTGATGCGTACACTTTCTGGAAGTCATTGTACACTATTACAGTACAAGTTGTGCTTGCATAACAACCCCAGACTTTACCTTTAGGGATTGGCAATCTGGCAACGCTGCATTGCTGAGCAACTATGACTGTCAAGGTGGAAGTCTGTATTGGCAAACATTCTCAATACACGTATTAGATTACACAGTGATTAGATGTTTAAATGACAGTTTACACCAACAGTTAAATTCAGTGTGAAAACGAACAAATATGAAACCTGTTACAGACATGGATTAACCGACATCTACCGATGATCATGCCTTATTAAGAAACTTTGAACATGGACTCTTGTTGTTAATCATAAACTGAATCACAGGTTATCAGAGCTAAAGCTACAATAGTGCAGTTCATGCAATTATGGATTATGCCTTCTTTTGCCACTGTAAAATCTTTGGGCGTAACACTCTGTTGGATATGTTGCTTTGACATATTCCAAATGGCCTTCCAGTCTGCCAGTTTTGGTTCATAGTGTAAGGTGCTGCCGCTGCGGGTGTGGTTATGTGCACGGTAGCTGCCGATGACGGCATAAAGAAGCTACAAGCTCAGCTTGAGGGTAAAGTTTTTTTGGACGCTCATTTCCAGGCAAAAGTATATTTATTAGATAATAGCTGAAATAATTAACAGTGCTCCAATCTTCCTGAAAGAATGTACGCTGAGCTATATTAGTTGCGGGCTATTTTCAGCTGTGGATTATTACACATGTGGTGCTCTTGTGAGTATTTACGAGAGCAGGGAGGTTTATGTGGGATTAAATCCTAATAAACTACAAAAAAAATGGAACATGTCACCCAGTGTAAGAGTGTGGCTCATTGAGGTGTCTTTAGAAGTTTCTGAACAACAATGGTGGTCTGTGGCACAGGGGAATTAACTACATCAGGGTTGAGATACACCGACAGTTCTTGTTAGGAACATACATTTACTGGTGTCTTGGTCTTTTGATGGGATTTGAAGACAATAAGAATAATATAGACTATCATTATACTCATCCATAAAATCAGGCTCATTGTACAGTGTATGACCCACTTTCCTTGGTCCACAAAGAGAAGTGGGTCATACACATCTCATTACACCATAATTTTTCTTGTTAACATTAGCCAAGTTAAAGAATAATCATAAGTATAAAAAAAATTAAACTGTACATTTATGACCAGGTTTTAAAGATTTACGTTTGCAATAGGAACTACTGGGAATGGGGCTAAACACGTTTTGTTTGTGTTAACAGAATTTAGTTTTACAGAGATATTTTGAAGCGTTGCTGATATTCTACCCACAGAAGTTTATAAGATGCCTACTAACTGAAATATTTCAGAAGCTAAACCACTGAAACCTAATTTTATTTTTTTACCTTTTTTATATTTTAAGTCAAGCACCACTCATGTTCGCCCCTTCTGCCTTTTCCTTCATCGTGTGAAGTATATTCAAGATATGCAGCAAAAAAACATTGGAATTGAAGGCTCTTTCTATTCTTGTTCATCATATCTCCTGCATGTTGCAGTGATGCTATCTTTCTGTCTATATAAAATATCAATTTTTCTTATGCGTTGTTTCCTGAAGACAGGCACACTTCTTTAGCCTCAGTTGCTTTGTTATATATTTGGGACATTCAAATGCTGGGCTAAAATTGGTTTATTTCAGAACACAGTAATTCTGCATCTGCAAGATGGAAAAAATCCATCCATCTTCCTCCGCTTGTCCGGTATCGGGTCACGGGGGCAGCAGCTCCAGCAGGGGACCCCAAACTTCCCTTTCCCGAGCCAACCAACCATCAGCCAGCTCCGACTGAGGGATCCCGAGCCGTTCCCAGGCCAGTCTGGAGATAGAATCTCTCCACCTAGTCCCGGGTCTTCCCCTGGGCCTCCTCCTAGCTGGACGTGCCTGGAACGCCCAGGATTAAAATAAAATTTAAAATCACTCACAGCAATGCAATGACCATGATAAGGTGAGATACTATTGTATACTGTGTGTTATGTTCATAACTAAGCAATTCACGAGTGTGAATGTTTATCTGATGAGCACCTTGTAAGGCAGCCTCGGCCACAGCTTGTGAATGCGTGTGAATGGTGCATGGTTCCTGTACTATGTGAAAGAGCTTTAAGTAATCGTTAAGACTAGAAAAGCGCTATTTAAGAATAGGCCATTTACATTTACAAACGTCTCCACATTCACAAGACTTACAACTGTTTGCTGCAACTGCTGTCATGTCCTGTTACTACTGTGGGCTTCCTGTTAAATTAACGGCATGTAGAAATTCAGTAGAACACATTAGCATGTCTCATATATAGCACAGATAATGGGCCGTAACCAAATGTTTAAGTACATGTTATCTCTCCATTTAAAATGTGTACAAACTGAAGGAAGAGTCAACAGGAAGTAAGCGAGCAAAACCCCTCGAGCAGGCAGCTCAACTCCATGACTCATTTCCAAAGTGTGGATTCATGTATCCTGCTGTATAATCAATCTGTTGGTTTAACAGTGACTCAGTGCTAAGATGTTTCTTGGTATGAGACAAGCACCAGTCCCACCAACCTTGGGATACGCTCGCTTTGTGAAAGTGGAGAAAGCAGTGAAATAATATTACAGCTATGCAGTTTCACACTTTGAGAGGCCAGAATAAAATGATTTCCTGAAAATCATATTTAGTGGCCAGATGTGTATACAATGTAAATATGGATAAAAAAACATTGTATATAAATAAACCTTTCCTAGATCAAGCTGAAAAAAATAAATAAGATGAAGGACCAAATCCAACATGCAAAGGATTTTATCAGGCCAATTTCACAGATTTCTTTGAGATTGCATTTTCGGCATTATAGCCTATTACCTCTTTAATTAGCTTTTTTTCTGTTGGCTGAATGCTTTAATCTGCTGTAAAACATTACTGTAAATTTGAAGTTAGATTTGCTGCTCGAGGGTACATTAGATGCTAATAGACTACAGACTCTCTGGCCGAACTGTCAGGTCGAATTGGATTGTGGATAATGTAGGCTCCAGGTTTTGACAAGGATGAAGAATGTATGGCATAAAAAAATGTAATATCTGGTTCTTTTGCAATGATTTTTGTCAAGCAGGAGTGCAATGCTAAAGCTTGCGCATGTGCACACAATTACTCGATGACTGAGTTCTACAAAACAACCATTTATGGCTGAATTTGAGTTTTCATGCATTTAGTTCACATAAACTTAAAAATTTCAGACCTAAAATGTTGCCTGTTATTATCTCAAAAATGGGTGAAAAGCTTTTGGATTGCGGTATCTTTTTACCACTTTCTGTGTAAAAGTCTACATGCATGTGAGCATGTGTGAGTCAGCAGCAGTCAGATGGCTTGTCGGTCTGCATTGGGCTCAACAGTGGACTCATCACAGCAGCGCTGTGACAGATCTGAGGTTCCATATGACGAAAATGTGAATTGTAAATCTGTCTAAGTCTGTCATGCTTTTTTGGTTTGACGAGTACAGGCAACCAGTGCCAAATCCACCCATCAGGCTCATAGGACACAGGGATAAAGAATCCTATTTTTAACTGTGAGTGAAACAGATTTAATGTCTTCCCCCATAAGTTGTTTGTTCAAACAGCAATTACAACCATATTTACACCTTACTGTTAGGCGATACCATCTAGTGGCCGTAGTAAATTTAATGGGAGCAAAGGAAGAAGTAAGGTGGCCATGTATAAGGGTGCCAAACTCAAACAAAGACAGGACCTTCAGAACAAACAGAACTACGTTATGTTCTGCGTCAAGTGCGTAACCAGAAGAGAAGTAACATTACAAATATCCTAATTTAAACCCAAACCACAAACCTCAAACTCAAACTCAACCAAGTAGTTTTGGTGCCTAAACCTAACCACACTGAACCTGTTTGACATCATTAATGATGTGTTTAATATTGTGACGGTTTGATCTGGATATGAGGATAGAAAGGGCTCCTGTGGGTCGTAATTCCTGTCACCCTTAGGGGCGCTAATTTATGAAACGCTGCTGTTATTACTGTTGGTCAGGGAAAACAACCTATATGGTTGTATCGTTTAGACAACTTGTTGAAAACAAAGACAGCGGATATAGCGTCATCGATCAAATACCTGTTAGATTTTGTCGTACATATTTAGTTAAATGAATGGGGAATTAGACTCTCCTTGGCTGTCAAAACTCTTACTGTGGATGGAGAAACCAAATGGATTAATAAAGGGAATGCCGATTAGTAATTTGCTCCCATGTGGATAAGCAAGAAGAAGTTTAACCTAATTGGATGGAGACTGGAACAATTAGGCGAGTGCCTTTCACATTTTAAAATTGAAAGGAGAATAGAGGGAAGCAGGAAAACATGTAAAATGGATATGAGCCAAGCTCCATCTTCAATGTGCACCATCTCATGCATCCAGAATATAAGTCAGTCAGTTACTCACTGACGCCCAGTCACAGTTAGCCCTCCTGTCTCAGGAGACATGGCAGTATCACCAGGATCATTCTCCTGCTGCCTTGCTGCTGTACTGTTGACAGCTGACTGATGAGACTGTAATGTTGTTTGGCTGTTTGATCCGTCCATGGTACGGATTGCCTACTTATCAAAAGAATGGCATCTCAAAGCTTACAAAGAGTTGGTCAACATTATACGCTAACAAGAGTCCTCTTGTAAGAATGAGTGTGCATAGAGAAACTCTCTTATCACTGAGTACAAATGTGTTGTATAACTTGCTTCTGATCGATGGCCTAAATATTATACCACTGTATCTTTGATGCTCATATCCTGGCTAAACTAAAACACATAGAAATTGTATTACTTTAATCATTTGTTACATTGTTTAAGATTAACTACTTCAAATCATATTACTATTGTATACTGTTTCTCACTTGTAACACAAGGCAAATTTATACAACAAAATGCTCCATGTATAGCTGGAAAGATTAGTTTTTTTCATCTGCAAGGCATATCACTAGTAGTTTTACATGACTCACTTTAAGCCAAACCCTGATGTGTGATGTGGAGGGAATGAGGACCCTATAGCAGAGGAGTGGAGGCAGGAGGGAGCTTCAAAAAAAGGCTTTATTTGAAACAGGGAGCAAAAGACCAAATCCAAAAACAGGCACAGGGGAAGGCAATACTAAAACAGGGTAAACTACACAGGGGAAAACTCAAAGGGAATATCTGGAATGAGACAGGAATGTAGCCACAACCACATGGACAAGCCAACAGGTCCTGACTAGGGACAAAGGGAACACAGGGGTTAAATACAAGAGGTAACAAGGTAACGGGGAACAGGTGATGAGACGTCAGGTGAATCACATTAGGGCGGGGCAGGACAATCCGACAGGCACAAAGCAAAGCTAGACAAGACAGGAAACCACACTACCAAAACAAAACAGGAAGCAGGACAAAGAGACACTTACCGGAGAAATACTGGGCCACAAACACAAGGAGACAAGACCAGACCAAAAACTACAGAAGGATAAACAAAGAAACTAAAGCACCCACCCAAACCATCACATGATGTTTTACTAACCCTTACTAAGGGTTTTTGTTGCCCTAAACCTAATTTGTTCTATTCAACAACATTTTCTTCAGCGTGCCTGTATGTTAAATAGTATGATCAAATAATTATGGTCACATAATTAAACTGCCACCGTGCAGCTTTAAACAGAAAGGTTGTATGTCCTTTTGGGAGTTTTTGGAAGTCAACATATAATGTAGTTTAGAAATAAGGATCTGTTGTTCTTTCAATTCAATTCAATTTTATTTATAGTATCAATTCATAACAAGAGTTATCTCGAGACACTTTACAGATAGAGTAGGTCTAGACCACACTCCAGAATTTACAAGGACCCAACAGTTCTGGTAGTTTCCTCCAGAGCAAGCAACAGTGCGACAGTGGCGAGGAAAAACTTCCTTTTAGGCAGAAACCTCAGACAGACCCAGGGAAGATAGAAAGGTGGAGGAGAGAGGAGCTCAGTGTGGTGAAGGAAATCCCCAGCTGTCTAAAACTATTACAGCATAACTAAGAGAGACAGGGTAAAGAGAGGAGCCTGGTCAGGCTAGAACTCTCCCCAACCGGATCAGGCTATATGCCTTGCCTCCCTCTAGTTGTATAATGTTATTGATTATGGGATAGATAGATAGATCTGACAACTATGACGAGAAGCAGGTGGGCCGGGTAAGGCGGACGCTGCGACTCCTCACTCCAATAATACAATACAATACAATATTTAATTCCATGAATTCCAATTCCAATAAGCTTTGTCAAAAAGGAAAGTCTTAAGCCTACTCTTAAATGTGGGGACGGTGTCACTTCATGTGTTTCTCTCCATCCCTGTCAGTCATCTTGTTTTTCTGTTACATTGTCCGTTTAATTATTTTACTTTTTCATAATTTGTAATAATGTACTTTAACAAGATTCTCGAGTAGGACAAGATTCTTCCAAAAGTACATTGTCTTGGGGATTGAGGGCTTTTATTTCATGCTTGCTGCGTAATTACAGTGATCTACTTTTCCTCTGTCTCTCTCGCTGTCCTTCATTTAGCCCCTTAGCCCTTGCTGCACGCTTGTCAGAGACCAAGCTCATTATGAGTCAAAAATAATAACAATTAATGATTAATAATACAACTGAGCACAGTGAGAGCTGTGAATAGTTTCTTTTAATCAGCTTTGAACACCTTCTTATGTTATGCTACCTCCTGTCTCATTATGTGATGGATCAATATCACAGCTGTGCATGAGTTCACAGTGCATGTGTGCATGTGTGTGTGTGTGCATTAGATAAGTGGTGTTTTCATCTTGTATTAGTCCCCTTACACGGCACAGTGTAGCTGACAGGTAAGATGTCGGAGGCAGCAGAGGGAAACAGCCTGCTGGCATCGATGTGCTTACAAGTCACATTTGCTTGTGTAACACTGCCAGCTATCTAAAGTCTAAACTGAAGTTTCTCTCTATCGCTCTTTTACAGATGCCTGGGGACATTTACTGGCCAAACAAGCCCTATCAAAATTGTAAATACATGTTTCAGATTTTCTTTATTCATGACTTAATAGTGCGCAAATGAACCATTTAATATTCTGTTAAACGATTTATAAAACCACACTCAGTATCCATTTTTGAGGGGTAGGAAATGTATTTTGGGCTTCATTCTTAATTATATCAAAAATGTGTGTAGTAAAATAAAGCTTCACACTGCCATTATCAATATGTTTATGGGTTATCAAATAACTAGTGTTGACATACACACAGATAATTATCAGCCGACTCTATAATTCCCATTAGCTCTGTGGAGCTTTATAGCAACCTTTGATTCATTGTTTTGTTTTTCAGTCCCACAATTTTACCGGTTTTGGTTTGGGTTGTGAACAAAGTGAGTAAGTGATGGACAGTGTGTGGGAGTTTTTTTTAAACATTTTGTTTACATGGGGCTGAATGAAATGTAATGATAACTTTGATTTTAGTTGCTTCCTTGAAAACGTTGAACTGACACAGCTGTACTTATATTCTCTTTTTTATGTTTTGAGGCCATGTCTCAAAGGTAGAATTCCTAGCTGCACTTTAAAAGCACTATGGGAGCTTTGAAATAAATTTCAGATCTAGAACCAGTCAAAATAACTGAAAGTTATAGAGGTCAAAACCTTGAAAAGTCTCTTAATTATATTTTTGATTAAGTGTTTTGATGTATGAAGCACACAGCTGAGAGTCAGCCAGAGGGATGTTAAAGGATAACTTTGTTTTTTTTCTTCAAATTGGACCCAATTTTCCTATGTTTTTGTGTGTAAGTGACTAATGGGAACAGCAAGCTTTAAAATTAGGTCAGTATTTAGCGAGAAAGCTGTGAGCGCCAGATGCAAACCGGGATTCAATGTAATCCTATGTGTATCCTATGTCAATTTTTTCCACTAAAAGTACTGGTTTTGCCACTGACATTCCAAAATTATTATAAGTGTCTGACAACAAAATGGAAAGGATCCCTACTGAGATATACTTTTTTTTGTACAGTAAAATTATCTTTGTCCAACCAGAAACAGCTCAGAGATTGCTATAACTAAACCTTTCAGACTCAATTCAAATAAACAGTACTTTTTAGCGTGTATAGAGCCAGCATATTATTTACATATAAATGGGTGAATTAAGGATTTATTTCAGCCAAACCAGAGTGGTGATTGTTGGAATAGAGAAAATATGAACCAAGATGGCTCTTGATAGTGAGATTCTTTTTTCTGTCAACTTTGAATGCAATATATTTTATGGTGATAAATGTATTGTTTATTTACATGCCTGGTGGGTTTAGTGATAGCAATTTCACAGACGTTTTTTTATGTTTAAAAAAGGGATCTTACTCTTTAACAGGAAGATCGACCTCTGTAGGATCTTTCCATAATGTTGTCAGACACACTAATCTGAGCCTGTCAGTGATTAAACAAGCACTTTTGTTGTTTAAATTGAAGGTGCACAATTGGCCAAAAACTTACATCGTATGCTGTTTTGGTGACTGCTGACTTCAACGATCTTGCTTAATCCTGCACCAATTTCAAAGATATTCAGTCACTTAGACAGTAAAAAAAAAAATGATGTTACCATTAGGAGGGGAGAGGGGGAGCTGCCTTTTATTCTCAGTGCATTCACTCTGTGAACATTTAATTAGTGAAATGTTGTGGATGGGAAATCATTGTGTCCACATGACATGTACAGGTGCCCACCCCCTTTTCAGGGTTTGTTTCTCTTTGTGTTTTTGGCCAATGTCTTGCCTAAAGCTGATGGGTGACCCCAGCAACTGGACTTGGAGAGAAATGAAAACTGAAAACACTCAGAAAACTATGTTTATCTCTTTTTCCTCTTCTTTACTGTCCGCACAGAAATATTTTAAATCTGTCAATCTTTTTATTTTTTTTAAAGCAATAGTTGGATATGAACTTTCAGGAATTATATATATATATATATATATATATATATATATATATATATATATATATATATATATATATATATATATATATATATATATATATATATATATATATATATATATATATATATAAATAAACACTTTGTTCAAATCATTTGTCACTTGACACACAATGTTTCTTGGTGCATAGAGTACACTCCTATGAAGGTTTGACAAATGTAATTATAGAAATGCTTATGCAGATTTTTTGTGTTTAAAGGACTCAGCTAATTTTTTAGCTTCTGAGCAAAAGCATAAGCTGGTTATTACTCACCATGCAGAAAGTAACAACAGCTGTATAGGTTTATACATTCGTAAAAGGATGCACCTAATAGGCTAAGGAGTGCTGGCCTAATCTTAGAAATTAATACTAATGAGAAATTGGTGCTGACTGCATGCTGTCTTATGTTTAATACTGTGACGAGCTTTGACGCATAAAAGACGGATATGCAACCGATAACCTCTTACCTATCTGATTATTTCAGAAATCAGGCAAGAGGTAATATTTTTTGCATTGAAATAGAGCTGGATCTGTTTTTTTTCAGCTTGGGCATGTTTCTCCAAAATCCTAAAACTAATTTTACTGTTTCAGTGTTGTTCCTGAACTGTGTCAACTCAGTTGCCACGTCCTATTATGCTTTTCCTTTTGGTTAAGCATAAATGCATGGTATGAACTTTCATGGAAAAACTAAATAGCTAAAAACAACAAATGGGCTCCACAGTCTGTGAAAGTTCCGTTTTGGCTTTTTTATTTTGAAACATCCAGTCTGGATTGTATTGCTTAATTGTCTGAAATGAGGTAAACCTTTTCTATGGTAAATTGAAATGATCTTTAGGCCTGTGCTCACAAAATTGTAACAGTCGTCAGTCATCTATGAATAATACACATAGACTGTATGAAAAATGGCTTCTATGAACACTCAGGGTTTTATGTGCAGAGAAAACCTATAAAGCACAGTGTGTGTTTTTGCATACACAGCCCCACTTCAAACATTGCAGCAGATAAAGTGTTTTATTTAATCACACGAGATAGGGTTAAATCCCATAAATGCATAGTCTGTTTCAAATCTTTCACCACAGTAAGCTTCACATTAGCTTTGATGACAGAGCATGATGTTGTCCTTGACAACAAGTCGCCCTGAAGGGCATCTTTACATCTCACTCGCTAAAATAAAATAAAATGTATAAAGATCCTTGCTGATATTCTGAACATTTTGAGAGGTTGGGCAGTGGGTATGTCCCTGCGCAAGGTGGAGGACGCTAAATATCTGAAGAAAAATCATCTCCTGAGGTGCGTGTGTGTTATCACACAGACCAGCATACACCTGGTCCATGTTTATCCCCATTACAGATCTCTCCTCCACTCTGCCCCCAACCCGTTCATTTCTCCTTCCTCCTTCTTTTCCTCATTTTGTAATCAGATTCTTTCTTCTCAAAGATGGGGGAGGAAGGCAGCAGAGTTAATGTCAGCTCTGTCTGCCCTCTGTTCTCCATCTCTAAAGGTTATTACTTAGTCTTTTGAAGTGCATTGTTGGTTGGTTGTCTGTCAGGCTGAATGGGAGCTCCTACATACATACCTTGGTGCAAAACAGAGGTTCCGGCCAACACAAAGAGCTGAATTGCAGTGTGTGATGAAATGCTTCTCTTTTTTGTGATCACATTTTTATTTTTATATTTAGAAAAAATGTAAACATAACATTCACGAACAGCGACAAACAGAACACTGGGAAATAGGAACGCGTCCCAGGGCCACAAAATCACAGAGATGAAAAATGGGACATCTCTGGGACACGCAGAAACAGACACACACAAACAGACACACACACAGACAGACACAACACAAGGGACTAATTACTCACATAAACAAAAGAAAAGGCTAAAGCATTGCTCGGTACTCAGAAATGCTGTGCCAAGTCTCCAAAGTCTTCCCCAGGGCTCCACCCACACGAGCCGTCAAAGGTTCCATGTACGTAACATCCAAAAAAGAAAAGATCCATGAACAAACAGATATGTCATGAGGTTGCTTCCAACGGGTTGCAATCATTCTCTTAGCAGCTGTAAGTCCAGCAAACACATTACGTTTTGAGCTTTAGAAAGCTCAAAGGTTGGCAAGGTATTCATGATCAAAACATTGACACAAACAGGCACAGTAACATTAATCAAGGTGGAAATGTTGGATGCAATATTGTTCCAGAACTGACCAACAGGAGAAAACTCCCAGAACATATGAGAGTATGTGCCTTGAGGTTTGATTTGGCAGAAAGTGCATAAAGGGCTGTTAATTATTTTCATGTGGTGCATTTTCACAGGGTTGAGATACATGTATGTCCTATGTATGAAATTGTAGTGAATCTGCTGATCTGGATTACGAGATACTTCTGGAATGTTAGACCATCCATTATGCCATTTGAGAGCGGTGCCAAGGGACACCGTGTGCCTTGAGTGCCAACCTTAACTGCAAGTAAAAGAAAAAAGAGGAACGTGGCAGACTGAATGCATTTTGTAAGTCAGAAAAAGGTAACAAGCCAACCTCACATAAAATGTCTTTTAGACAATGAACTCCCCTTTGTTCCCACTGTGGGGCTGTTATCGGCCTCACACCAATCAGGAGAGCTGTATTATTGAAAATTGTAGAAAAGGTGTGCCAATTGCAAGCCATATGGCAGTATGTTTAAGATAATCTCCAAGTTTTGATTAGATGAGAGATACTGGGACATCAGTATGAGAGATACTGATGCCCAATCCAGCTAGTTTCAAGCTGCTCTTGATGATAACAGTTGTACTCTTGCTCTCTCTTACCTCTCCACTTACTTTCAACAATGTGGCCAACAATGGGTTGTTGGCCACGAGCTGACAGACGGACAGCCATGTCATAACTGCAATCTGTGTCAAAATGCTTGATGTACATTTTGAGACATGTCAGGTGGTGACATTAGATTAGTGAGACCAGTGCAGGCCTTTCCATGCATCAAAAGACTCAAAAGATAAGGATGAGAGTATGTGAAGCTGGTCATGATCAAGGAGAAGAGGGCAGCATGGAATGCTAATTTAGCCAAGTAAGTCAGGAAACTCTAGTGCAGCAGCAGTCATATTGTGGGCCCAATATATTTGAATATGTCTTAATTGTCACACTCTTTGGGTGAAGATTCCTCTAAATTGACCACCGTTGGACTTTTTCTCATAGTACAATCTAAAACTACCCACTCTTATTAATGACAAAAGAATCCTTTCTCCCACAATTGACAACTTTAGCCTGGGACAGCCTAAAATTGCAAAGTATAAAAATACAATTTTTAGGCAACATTGTCTATCTATTCAGTACATCCAGTAGAATTTCATCTTACAATATAATTATAATCATAATTATAATAACGTAAGGTAAAGTGGGCACGTGTTTTTCCAGTGTATAAAAAGTTCGCTCAAACTAAAAAAAAACTGGGTCTTATTTAGCTTGCTAGAAGCTTGATTCAGTTTGTCAATTATTTTGTGTGGTTTTCCTTTTGTAACGGTAAGGTTCTTTACGATGTATACACCCGTTTATTGCATAAGTCGATTTTTGCAAATAGATGCAAATGTACAGTGGGTGAAGCAACTTAGAATTGATAAGAAATTTGCGTCTTTGTCTTGCTTGCTTTAGCTTGAATATATTATATATTGAATATATATGTAACTCCAGCAATCAAACTTGTCCAAGTAATTTGACACAAAGAGTCAAATTTGTGCGCCTGGTATGAACACAGAGAGGCCATAAAGCTCTGCTTATTGGGTGGCAAATCTCAGAAGATTTGTCACTGTAAGCAATCCCTTTCACTTAACACACCAATAATTCAACATTACCATAAACATATTGAAAAATGCAGCATTAAATGAGTTACTTTTTGTGTTGGGGTGTGTACTCATTTACATACAAATATTTATGCATTCTGTTGGTATATGAGAAAGACATTTTCAAATGTCTGGTGTGCATTCAATCTACAGCTCAACAGGAAAAACAATTTTAGCAACATCCTTCAATTTAGAACAGTCTTTGCTGGGAATTTTGCCTGTAACCGTTTACTTCTATGTTGTCACTTAATTTAATCTGAATTGAATTACCTATCAATTTATGTCAAGGAACAGTTATGTCACTCACATGCAAATACACAAATGCATTCGGATGCATACAAAGACATCCTACTTCTTTTAGAGTCTAATTAACTTTATAAAGATATTGAAAATTATTTATGACAATAACAAACATCTTCTAAGTTAAAATAAAATTACAATAAGGCCTATATAAAGATATCTCCTGCTACCTCTTACGTGGCTGGATACTCACTAAAACCCAGGCTTTTCCTGTGTTACACCGGAATGTGTGACCCTGTGTATATGTGACTGTAAAGCCGGTCTGCCTGCTGTAAATAATTTTTGGGACTTTGTGGGGAAAATCGGATCTGGCTAAAAGCATATGTGGAATAATGTACTTTTCCCTGTTAGTCTTGTTCGCTGTTACAGGTCATTGATGATCATCAGATGGAAGATAAAACAGTTTTAATACATTTAAAATGGGCAAAAAACAGTAACGGTGATGTGAAATCAATAGTGCAGGGTCAAGAGTAAATTTGATTGCATGCTACCAGTGTGTGTGAAGATGTGTAGGTGGAGCAAAGAGAAGAACATGAGGAGTAGAGACAGCTAAATGACCCACTGGCTCAATGAGGTTCTCATGATTCCCACTCAGAACCTTGGATTAGAACCCAAAACAATTTGCTCAGACGTAAAGACTACACACTTTCCCAATAAACCTACCTACATACACATTACATATCTGGGGGATTGTTTTATAACTGAGATAGAAAGTCTGCTTCATTTTAGGGTAAGACATTTCGCTGCTGCTGTTTGCATTGAATGTTTTCATACTCGTCAGTGAACAGAATTATCATCTGTTACGGAGGCCTCCACAGCTGTATTCTGCATGATAACACAGATGCACATATGCAGGTGACTGGAATTATTTATATGATATTTAACCACAGCACAATGGAGAAATGGTTGCTGATTTTTTTGTTGACTGCTCTCACTAATCATGTTATTGCCAAAAAGAAATTGGCTAAAGTGTGATCTGCATACTGATGAGCCCAAGTGATTTAAAGCAGCATACAGACATCAGGAGAAGGGCAGAGGTACTGTGATAAGGAACAGAGCGTGAGCGCACTTGAATGACAATGTCCCTTATAACTATGCATCTCACACATTTTCTCCATCAAGATGGGAACTACTTATTTTGCACAAAAGCGGAGGACAAACAAACTCATCACAGGTCTCTTGAATGCCAGCACAATTATCTGCACTGATTATGTAGAATTGCTTGACTTTTTAGATCACAGGGATATTTATGGATCCCTGCAGCAAGAAACTGCTGTCAATCACACACAAAATAAAAGGACTTAAAGTAAAAAAAAAAAAAATAGAACCCAGGTAAGAACATCGTCTCCATCCCTGTTTGCTGGTTGAAAGGAAAAGCAAACCTGATGATCCCCGGTGCTATCTTTTGAGTATGGTGAAAGTGTCTGTAAACCCTGGCATTTGGAAGCGGTTCTAAAGTGAAATGGATGCTCGAGAGGGGCACATATTGGACAAACAACAGGAGCACCTCCACCTTGGATCTTTTTGCCCGTTTTCTAGGAATAAACATGGCAAGCTGCCTTTTCTGTTTGTTAATGGGTTGTATAGAACTGTGTTTGTTCAGCTTATTTACTATAAGTTCTGGGCAACAATCAATGGCACCATGCTCATTTTGTGTCCTCTTTGACCTCTCAGTCTCTTTCTGTCTTAGTCTCCTCCACTTTTGTAACCGTTATTAGTCACCATGGAAACCTTGTGCCAGCCTGTTAAACTGACAAATGGATTAATGAAGGGAAACACAGCCCACCTGGCCAGAGACAGTGAACAGTCTGTTCCGGCTGTTGAAGTCAGATAGCAGCAACAAAGAAATGTCAGCTGTTAAGTTTAGCCAAATCTCTGTGCTGTTCAATAGTCTCATATCTTGTCTTGAAGTTAAGAAATAGTTATTACTTTTTATGGATGCTATGTTTTCCTCAGTTATTTTGCTTTCTTGATGAGTCAGGAAATGCCTTCACCATAGAATATGTAAGACTAGCAATTATTTGTTGCTTTGGTCACTGTATACAAGCAAAAACATTAGTTCACAAACAGATTAAACTCCACACACCATGTAAACGTTGTACACTTACACTGCACTGTTATTATGGAACCCTCATTAGATCACAATGTAACTTGTTACATTAACCTGTTAAACACTCTGTTTTACAGTCACTTTCAAAATTTCTGCCACTGAAATAATATCTAGAAATTGTCTTCTTTTAAACCTTGTGTTGTCTTTTCTTGTCAAATTCAGAGTCAAAAACTTGTATTCACTTTTTGCGACGTCACTTTTTTCAACGCTTCGTTTGTTCATGGTCGATAAAGCTAATTAACATCACAGTATACAATACCTAATATTGAGTTAAAAAAAATCCAAAAGTTTGAATTACTTTTTTACTAATAGTTCAGAACAGAGGATGTTGTATGTGGTCAGGACACTGTTTGAGACCCTTTGAATGTTTTTTGCCCCCCAAATTCTATATAACTGAATCAAACATCCAAAACTTGATAATTAATTTACATTCTAAATTTCCAAGACATCCATGCATCCAGGTTATTTTCGGGCAATTTAGTTGAAAGAAACTCATGTCTTTAATATAAAAACGGGTCAAATTTGGGTTAAGGAAAAGTGTGGACAAAATGTGAGGATTGGAAAATCAAAAGTTAATATAAACATGAACACACAAGCCTAAACAATAACCCATCCTTTTTCACTGTCAGCCTGTATGTTCATAAACATCAATTAAGTGAGAATATCAAATGTTAAAAAAACAGAAAACCTCTTGAGCATGAGAGTTTGGGGTTTTGACTACAGCATCTCTAAATTGGTTGTGTGTCTATGTTTATGTGCTTCCCTGCATGTGTGTGAGATGATGACCTACAGTTCTCAGGTCTTAATCCATCTGAAAAGCTCTGCAGGGCTTCTGAAAAGAGAAGCATGCCTCATTGATCACGACTCATGCATTCTCTTGTGAGGGCGGTCATAATAACCTGCAGGAGATCAGCCTCCTTCCTCTTGCTCAGTCTCATTTACTGAGTGATGCTGCACAGTCTCTAGCTTAGGTTTGTTGCCTTTGTGTTGTTCAGGAGGATTATACTGTACTGACATTAGGCTTTTCTTTCTCTGCCTAAGTACTTGTTTATCAAGAAGAGACTTTTAACTAATCCATTTAGACCTAATGTTCAATTCACAGAGCAATTTTTGTTTTCCTATGTTTATTTACTGATATGAAGATGGATTCTGAATGAAGAATGAAGAAAAAAAAACTCTGAAATATGTATTACATATATATATATATATATATATATATATATATATATATATATATATATATATATATATATATATATATATATATATATATATATACTGTATATATATACATATACTGTATATTTATGTGTGTGTTAAATGGTAATTACATTATGATTATGAAATTATTAATATGTATTACAAATCAATGCAAATTGAGTGAACGAGAACTCCAACACAAGCTGACAAACACACAGACCTGACATTGCTTCATTCCTGATCCGAGACACATTTTTTGTTTTTCGCTTTGCATCGTATTGTACTGAGAGAAACACACTACCATAAAAATGCAAATTTTTATAATTTATAATTTTGTCTCATGAAGTTGCAGTATCATGATAGTACCATTGCATCAATCTATGCATATAGTGAATATGTTTGCACTTTGTATTTTTATTTAAACTGTGTCTGCATAACACAGTAACTGTCAATGTCACCCGTGTAACACTGTCTGACAAGTCAGAAGTCTACAATACAGACTCAAGTGACCAGAAAGTCAAGTCCAAAGTTTAATTTGTCAAATGCAGAACTATTACAGGTGTGTCAGTCATTGTTGGCAATGATGCGTTTACCTTCAAGGTCTCCTGTGAGCTCTCAGCACGGAAGCCGTCCACTGTGCCATCTCCCATCTGTCTAGATGCTGGATGTACCATGTGTGTACATTTCTTTGTAAATTTACTCATTGTTTTGTTGTGTCCACACATTTTGTCTCCCCCTCTCATTTCTGATTTTGGACAGACACTTCCTCATAATACTGCCAAAATCACAAGAAAAACATAAATATGGATGGTATGGTGTGTATGGTGTGGATTTTGGTATGGTGTGAGTTTTTACCCATACACAGATTGGCTGAAGAGACGTTGTGTGTGTCTTGTTTGCTCTGTGTATGGGTGTCAAATGTTAAGCTCTGACGCATGAACTGTCATAGGATGTGAATGTGATCCAAATGTAACACATTTCTCAATGACCTTTTAGTTTCATGCGGAGATACATTTTCAAGGCTTATTGTTTTTACAAGCATGCTTCTGTGTATCAAGGTCCCATATTGTAATAAGTGAGATTATCATGTCTTTTTTTTATGTTATGTCATGTGATCTTAAGAGGGGAGGATTATAACCTAGCCGTGCGTGGTATCCCAGGGCAACCAAGGCTAAGAGTGCATGGAGTTAGACAAAATACTCCATTTACAACACACACAGCTAAACAAACATGCCTGACAGCTATCTGTGGACTGAATGACTGCACCAGCTAGGTGTAAAATGTCTTTGAAAGAACACAGCTTGAAAGGTTAAATGTACGATGTAGGGGAACACAAAAGCCTTACAGTGTCAGCTATCTGGAGCATCATGGTTCACTTGTGTGCTGTTGGGAAATTTTCATCCTTTTATTCTAGCTTTCAGTGAAGAATGTGTGCTGTCACCTATGGGTTGTAGGCCTTAGGTATCGAATGACTTAAGTGCCATATGACATCCTTATTTGTATCTAAACTGGATGGATTAAAAATGATGCCGATAGAGAGAGAAAAACTGTCTCATAGAAAGATCAAATGAGGACACAGAACTTTCAAGCTTAGTCTGTCAAATGAAACTGACAGCCCATATTTCGTTTTAGCTGTCACACCTGAACAGGTACAATATTTAGGTATCTTATTATGACACGGAGAAGACTTCAAACTGTGTTTGTTGTGAGGCTTTTTACAGGGAGTGTATTCAGACGAACAGGTTCATCTTTCCTTCACGGTCACATTGAACAGTTTGTTGTCGCTGATCTCTGACTGCTGCAACTGAGGCTTCCACATTGGCACATAGCTTAACAGGGAATATCTTTATTCTCATTCATGCATTTTAACATTTCTATTTCTCCTGCTGTAACTTTAACATTTCTAGACACGACAACCTTAGTGTAGCAACTCAGTCTTCCTGCTGGGCTTTTCATGTATTGATCTCTATAAAGCAACAGCTGTTATGTCAAGCAGTCTTTCAGGGGTCTGGATTAACTCTGAATGCACACAAAATGGATGAGCTTGTGATCTTCAGAGGAGAATAACAAGACAGCATTTAAATTCAGTCAGAGTTGGCAGCATTGGTAATATTTGAGTCACTAATGCTCTCTGATCTGCTATATAATGTTCATGTGCGGAGGAGGGACAAAGAGTTTAATTAGACATCTAGTGCTGTCTTGTGAGATATTTACAGAATGGACACAGATAAGTGGTGATCTCAGTGTTTAAACCACCAATGGTTTCTCTGTAGCAGTTACCTACAACACATTCTGTGTAAACTGTAATAGAACATTTACTCAGTAGCAAACAGTTTTCTTTACATTCAGATGTTACATCAGTAAAGTTGGGGGTTGGACAGCTGAACATTGAGCTAAAAATCGTTATAAAGCTCCATAAAACCGAGGGGAGCTACATATTTAGGTGATAATTCTCTTAGAACCCTTATCACAATGTTACATGACACAGTGTTAAAAAGATATTGATCTTGGCTGCTTTAGTATATTGCCGCTTTTACATAATTCAAATATCTTACTTTTCTTTGCTTATGATGAGCTGAATAAAAACCTACAGTGCTGCAGGACGTGAAGAAAGAATAATGTTTTTTATGGTGTTGAATCCCATTGGGGCCTTATATAAAGTGTGTGTGAGCAGAACATGCATGATCTAAAAATTATTAGAAGAGCTATGCACAACACTGTAAATTTTTCTGCGTAGAGATGAAAATACGCAGAGGTCTACACCAGCTATGCCACAACTGTCACCGACAACACTGATGCTGGTGTACATCAGCTCTTGGGGCAATTAATCCCACACACAGTCCAATTTACCGTAACGTTGGGTAACAGGCAATCAGTGCTTCACATAAATTGTCCCTGTTTGTTGACAGAATCTGCCTTTTATCTCCTCTTTCCATTCCTCCATCCAGCTGTCTTCTCTCCCTTCCTGCTCCATCCATCCATCCTGTCTCGCTATGTTTCAGTCCGTCAGTCTGTCAGTCAGTTTCCTTTCTTGTTTCTTAGAATCTGTGCACCTCCCTGCTCCCTCTGCTCTTGTGTATGATATGACCATCTGTGGCCGCTCACATGACCAATGACCAACAGACTGTCAGGGTGATAATGTAAACCTCTTGGAGAGGAGATAACAGCCCACTGGGATAATTGGCCACACACACTCACACACACTCTCACACACACACACTCTATCTCACACACACACACACACAGATAGAAATAAAGCCAGAGACACAGTTTTCTCAGTTACCATGGGAACTTCACCTGAAGCCCCTGTATACACTCACACATGCACATCTCAGTGAATAGACCCAACACCCCCCACTGTGCACTTTGCTCGGATGATGTGCTCACAGGAGAAGTAAACTTCAAACATTGGGAGATGATGTAACAAGGCAGCAGGGCCACTTGCAGAAACGGCCCATGTTTTCTGAGGAAAACATAGATCTGGCTGGTCTGTTACAACACCAATATAATTAAGTAAATAAAGAACAAGAAATCCATACATTAAACATGGTGGCCATGATGAATGTAGTTACAGATGGATATGTTTATTCAATTTTTGAATTTAGGACTACTTATTCTGGCAGTATGCTCATTGTAACATATTGAACTGTATGGGACCATCTTTACACCAACCGTCATGCAAACTATTTGGTCCACAATAAAAATGTTCTCTGAGTCTCATTATTAATTTGTGCCTTTTAAACCAGCAACCTAACATCAACATAAAAAGCAGTATGGAATCAATATTTGTCCAGAGCATGACTGTTACTGTAAGTGTGTAACTTGTTCCCTCTTGTGGTAAGAAGTGCATGCTACAAGTATGGAAAGTGACACTGATGCAGTTTGTTTCCCTGGTGATAACCAAAAACTAAGGCGCTCAGATGTGCAGAATAGAGTATTATTTTACTGGAATACAACAGTTGACAAAACAGTCCCATTCCAAGGTCCATTCAATATGTGTTACCACATGACAATCTACATTAGCACATGTAGCTTGTGAAGTTGTAATGCTGCTGCAGATGTTCAAATGTGCTTTTTTCTGAGTACTTCAAGGAGTTAGTGTTCACATTGGCTTGGATCAAAGCCAGCAAAATATGAAGCAAACATAGATGGAAGGTCGTTAAAGTGCTCAAAATGTTGTTTTAAATTTATAATCTGTAATTCCATGACAACTGAGTAAATTCCATTTGAGGACTTGGTAATATCCCTAAAAGCTAAAGAATAGCTACTGAATAGAACTTGAGGTGAAATTTCTCTATTACGCATTTTTACAAAGTCAAGAATGAACTATGACACTCAACTGCAGAGGTGTAGCATTTCATCTTGACAACAACTTAAGCATCTTACATTTCATCTCTATTGTATATATGATCAAGAAATGACGTTTAGAAAATTTATCATTTTCTGTCTCATCTAAAAAAGTTTGTATTCATCCCTGACTTTATTTTTTCCTGACTAATAATTGTTTGCACACTTCCCTCTGAGAGGCATCAATTATCAGGAATATCATTTATATATATATATATAATAGTTTCTGACCCTCTGTCTCTCAAAGGTGTTTTGGCGAGGTTTAGAGGCAGGCAATCGTCAGATCCCTGGATGTACTG
>NC_048408.1:19155540-19178840 GCF_013103735.1 Etheostoma cragini
AAAGATTTACCCTTGAATGAGTAACAACTGAATAAAACAGATAAACAATCCTTGTCTATGTAATTTTCCCATCACAATATATACATATAAGGAGAGACAGGTTTTTTGCTAAGAAAGATAAACAAAACAATTCTAAATTTAGATTTTTGTTTTAGCATAGGCCTACTGCCTTCTTTAGGATGTCATTTGCATTCATTTATTGCCAGATGCCTTCGTCCAAAGCAACTTGCAAATGAGTTACAATCCAAGCCAGAGTACTATACAGCCTTCATCACATGTTGACACGTTTAAAAATTATCACAAATGATTTCATTCATGTCCTTTATTCCCGTTACATCAGTAATTACTTACTAGGAATGTTAACATCACAATATAAAACACTAAATAAACAATAGGTAATAAAGCGTTGATATGTCATAATACATTAGATAAATCAATCATCTCCATCTAAAGCTCATTTGATGGGTCCATGTTTGACTGGAGAGTTAATTTAAAAATTCAGTAAGTTTTTGTGACAATTTATGTAAGTTGCTTTAATTTTGCATAGCAGTCTCATTGCTCCACAATCACAAACATTAAAGTTCAACATATCTGAACTGGTGTGTGTATATAGGTGTGTATTCTTATACACTACAATAGTCGAGGTGACCTGGTAGTCATTCACTCAGTGAGCTCTCAGCTGCAGCAACAGTTCCACCATTTAGTAAAAAGGTTGAACTTCTTGTGAAAAGTTCAATCTGTGTGGCACAGATTTAGTAACACCATTAGTAGAGAGTCATTCTGACTTGAAAAGGTTCTTAAATGTCCTGTCTGAAGAGAGGGAACTGAGGCGTAAAAGATGCAGAGTTTTAGCCTTAGAACTGGGTTTGTCTTTCAGCTTTGAGCTACACCTGTAAGGACAGAGGGCTATGGTTGAAGATGGGAAGTCACACTGACTACCGGTCAGATTTAAAAGGAAAAAAGGAAAATATACGGTTTTGCAACTCTGAAAAACTAGACATTATCTATCTGCATGTTTTTCATGTGTGATAAAATCAATTTTACTGTGGGGCAGTCCCTTTTTTACACATTCATCTCAGGTGTGTAGCCATGCAGATAGTTTCGGTCTGGTTTGCCCAGGTTTGAGATATTAATCTCAGAGATTTCTGCAACCACCCCAATACAACTGACATGCTTGGAAATGAAGGGAGGCTGCTCAGAGCATTTTCTTCCACAAAAAGTGCCCCAATAGACCACAGACCTTACTGTAAACCGTGGAACGAACTCTACTAAAAAAATAGTTCCTGTGAAACCTGGTCAATTTCTGTATGTTGAAGTATACCACGCTTTTAAATTCATCCATTTTGCCCTCCAGCCACAGCCACATTTCAGACTATAGTTCACCAGAGGGCAGCATCCATCCACAAACAACACACAGAGACGTTGCATGACAGAGATTTCCTGCGTCCTGTTATTTGATATTTCGCACAAAGGCTTCTGTGTGTCCGAGGGGAATTCGCGGAAGAGCCAATCTTTTGATGTCTGCCTTCTGTTCAAGATGGACAGATTTTATTTTTCTTGCAGAAAGCGTTCATTCTCACAGCATATATGAAACAGTTTAATGATTATCAGCCTTTCAGCAGTCTTTCATTTCCTTGTTCACTTCAGTCAAGACTAATTAACCTTTGTACCATGCGTGATGACTCACTTAACTGAGAGCATTGTTTCCCTGGAATTTAAAATATACACAATTCTGAGTACCTCATTGTTCCTTATCAGTGTTAATCATCGCTTCACCACTGATCAAACTCCATTATGTGAAATTCCTTTGAGATAGTCATTATTTCAGTGTGACAGCAAGTAAAATCGAAATACACAAAAATGTCCACACAGGTCCCGGTGATCCAACTCCATTCCTGCCCTGATGTGTATGTTCCTGGGATATGCTTCTGGCCTGTGATTCTGGATTCTGAACTAAAGTGCTTGTAATGTATCTACCAGATGTGGTGCTCTTCAAGGAACAGTTGTAGGGCACAGTTGAACTGTTCTGCTCAAGGTAGCTATGGATAGTCAGCCAACCCCCTTCGTCCACATGTTTAGTAGTGTGTTGTCTCACAGACCCATCTGAGAGATTGTGGGAGCCGTGAAACCAGTGCACATCTCCGTCTGGGTAGATCTTTTTGAAGGTGCAGGTGGCACGGTCAACAGTCCAAACACCCTCAACGATTCCACAACACTCTGAGAGGAAGAACATAACAAGAATTTTGAAATTAACTTCAATAATGTTCTTCATGTACAGAACATTAGGGACACTTAATGTTCTCAGAAACTATCAAAAATCCACAGCACCTCACTAATTATCCCCATCATCAAATCTACTGTATTCCAATCACCAGGAAGCAGTGGTGGAAGGTGCATTTACTCAGATATCGTAGTGAAATTACAATTCCACATTACTTTACACCACATTACACCTCTACATTGCATGCATGCATTGAAATATTTTAAACATAATGTTAACAAATAAACAAGATGCTTATTTCAATATCATACTCTGGCCAACAGTGCTGTCCATAAAGTTGTACTTACAGCTACATTAAACTACCTTAAATGAGGCATTCTGGTAATTAATGAGGATTCATAAGTTTTAATGTTGTTATCGACTAAGAAAGCATTCATTAGTGCATTATACATTAGCCCTAACACATTGAAAAAGGAGAACTTTTGGGTTGCAAAGTTGTAAAAAGTTGATTTTGCTGCATAACTGGCTTTGTCTTCATAGCTATTGAGCAATTTAATTAATCAGCAAAGAGTCTCCAATTGTGTGGTTCAACCACTTACTTTCTGCAAAAGAGCTGCAGACCAAAATCGATTAATTAGCAACTCATTCCGACAGGCTGGCTCATTTTCTCAAAAAGCCATCAGGTCTGCATTTAAAAATTGTATTAAGTCATTAATAAACAGTTACAATATCAATAATCCACCAGAATCAGTACATTATTTTAAAAGGGGATTTTGCTTTTATGATTTACTAATTTAATATTAGTTTGCAGTTGTTAACAATGAACTCATAATTTTTCTAACAAGTAATTATTTTCAGATGCCCTGCAGCTTCAGTTCAGAAAAAAATAATCCATTGAAGTTGCCTTCCGAATTCTTGTGGAGGATAAAATAAACAGCCAGAGAAATGTTTTGAAACCTGAAAACTCAAAGGTTGTTTTTAACTGACAGTTTTGGTTTCATTTGTGAATAAAACAATAATACATTAGAGGATCAAGCCTTTACTTGTAGTTTACCAACTCCTTAAAGAATTTTTTTATCTACATTTATACATGAGGAGTAATAATCCAATACTATGTCCATTGTTTTTTGGGGGGCATTTTAGGCCTTGATTTAATAGGATAGCTGGAGACTTGAAAGGGGAGCGAGAGGGGGGGAATGACACGTTGGGATCAAACCTGCCGCTGTGGTGACAAGGACTGAGCCTCTGGGGCACATGCTCAACTAGGTGAACTGCCCGGGCAATCTTACTGTGGGGTAACCTGTGAAATCATAAAGTCTTATGTGATCTTAGCTTAATCTATGCTAATACATTATATATTTATTTCTTGATTATATTTTGTGTAATTAATCTGAATCTGCAAGGTAATTAGTAACTGAAGCTTTTAAATAAATGTAGTGTAATAAAAACGACAGTTGCTTCTGAGTTGTAGTGGAGTAGAAGTAAAAAGTATCAGAAAATACTCAAGTAAAGTACCTCAAAATTAAAAAGTAAACTACAGTGCCTCACTTTGTACTCATTTACTTTCTACCATTGGGAGTTTTGAACCACAAGCTCATTACAAAGCTGTGTTTTATGAGTGGGTGCAACTTTTTCTTGTCTCGTGCACACACACTGACACAATACATACTACAGGCCTGCCAATGGTTTCACACTATTGTCCTGATTGACAAATGTGCCAAAAGAAAACAACAATGAGCCAACAAAGGCAGTGCAGAAGGACACAGGTGAACATAAACAATACAAGATGTATGATAAATAATCATTTCAAATGTTTAATATTTAGGTAAATGCATTCAACAGGTTTGTTAGACCTCAAAGATAACATAACATAACGTGCCAAGTTTTGCTAAACTGACTGCAACCTAGCCTGAATTTAAATAATTTACTTTGTTTACTAGGGCACCATTACAGTAAGTAAAAAAACACTGCAATAAAGGAAGTAGCCAAAGAAGCAGACGTATCTTTGTATTTTATACAATCATGATAGCGGTGTTATAAAATTGCGTTGAAACATATCACTGTTTGTCTAAATAAGAATGGCTGTGGACACTGACCTTGTAACTCCACTCTTGTATATTGATGCTTAGCTCCCTGGTTGGATTGCAGTTTGCACCTGTATTCTCCGCTCTCCAGTGGCTGTACTCTCTTAAAGATGAGGGATAATTGCGTTCCGTGTTTATACTCGCAATGGAAGTGGCTTAGAGTGTGTTTGTGGTGTGTGATATTTCCTTCTTTGTCCACGGAACATAAAGATCTGTTGTTTTTGGACCAGTTCATGTGTTTGATTGATAGTCCATGCCGTGATGAGGACACGTTGCAGTTTAGGGTAACCTCTTTGTCGCGCTCCGCAGTAATCTTGGGAGTCACACTTAGTTTCACAAACTCTGTAGACAAAGATACAAATCGTGTACTGAGAATTAAAGGAAACAACAGCTTCTTGTTAGTTCAGCATTGTTTTTTAGGACAACCCCACTGCTATAGAGTACATTATCAGGGCATTACACACAGATCTTCCTTTAAACCTTTAGAGGAATAATCCATAAATTCTTTCCTCCTGTATACCTCTGATCATTTTGAAGATTCAACAAAATTGTGACTTTTTCATTGATAAGTTTGTCAACTAAACAAATTAGTTTAAACTGGTTAGAATAGTTTCACATACCTTGGGTTGTAAGAACAAATGCAGTTAGAAGCCAGAGAAGTGTATGCCATGCTGTGTACTGCATTGTCCCCATATTTGCATTTCACTGTAACATGGAGAATAATCACAACAAAACATTTACTGTAACACATACATTAAAAAGCAGCGTGTTTGTCTTATTTCTGAGTTGAACTGACCTCAGGATGATTGGTGCTTGTCCTTAGCTCTTCTCAAGTGTCTCTGATTCCTTATTGTCCTTATTCCCTATAAATATCTTGCTTCAGACTTGTCCCTAAGAGCAGAAGGTTAATGATTACATTATCATGAAAAGAAATTATCGTAAAGGCTTATCTCTCTGTACTGTGTTTTCTGTAACCTAAATAAAGAAGGCAAGGGAAAGGAAAAGTGTGTTTTGTGTGCATCCGTGCATGCGTGTGTGAGTGTGAGTGAGAGAAAAAATGAAAAAAACAGACAAAATGAAGGCCTATTCATGAAGGAGATTTGATTTTTCCCATGAGGTCATTATGACTATTTGATATTGTTCAAACTCCATGGCAATAGCCACAGGGGATAGGCTTTGATCTTTTAATGTTCTAAAGGCAAGGCGGCTTTATTTATGTAGCACATTTCAGCAACAGGGCAATTCAAAATGCTTTACATAAAAACAGTTAACTTTTAAACAAAGATAAACAGTTAAAAAATAAAAACAGATAAAACACAAGAATAAAAAGTTACAGTGCAGTGTAAGCAATTAATCATTAAAGAAATGAACAACCATTTAAAGAAAGGCAACATCAAAAAGAAAGGTCTTCAAACTTGATCAAAAAGAACTGAGAGTAGCAGCAGATCTGCAGTTTTCTGGAAGTCACTTCTGTTCAGTTGAGAACTGTGTTAGGTCCTACTGTAACTTCTTTAGTCATTTTCTTGGAAGCAGTCACGAAATCATGGAAGAGTGAGATAAATTCCGATAACACACACACACACACACACACACACTCAAACATTCACACACACTGATGAAAACATCATCAAGACACACAAATGCCACTTACCTGGCATTTGTGTGTCTTGATGATGTTTTCATCAGTGTTTCATCCAAAGAGTGGGTAGTAGCAAACACTAACCATAGACCACTAACTCATGTATGTGCTCTTCACACACTATGCTCCATACATAACAAATAAAGAAGAGGTAGGAGATCAGTTATGTAGCTTTTTATTTGTTGTAGTTTACTATATATGTCATTATATTTTTACTCATCAGTTTATGTAGGTCAACAATATGTGACTTCAGAATTACATTTTGGAAAATCGGGAGAATGTACAATGGGCCCTTGGTGATGGGAAAGTTGTGACTTTTTGCGTGAAAATCTGGCTGAATGCAAATGTAAGTATGGGACAATGTAGAGTGAAGCAGTTGTTGTATAGCAAATACAACCCTGACAGGGAGATCAGGACCCCGACCCAAAGCCTGGAGAGGTTGAATTTCACTGTAACGCGCGCCTCGCTCTACATTATCCCGCTTGTTACTTACCAAATAAATCAATAATTTGAGGCAAACTATTGATAAAAAAAATAGTTTATTGATTTAAATACGATTGTATTGCTTCTGGCAAAGAAAATAGTCCCTTCCGTCTCTAAGGTTGGAATCCTGCGTCCAAGCAACATAAACGCTGTAGTAATGCAACCCAAACAGTGGCGGCTCCGTCTGTCAGTCAACACCACAGTATCTCCCCCTCCTGCAGCGAATACATTTCTGGCAAAAGCCACCAATCTGGTCCGGGCACGCATTTTATCCTCCGGCTGTGCGCTAGGTATAGCTAGGTGGACAAATTATCAAGCCGCTGTTTTAATCACTGCAGGAATCGGCACAACATTAGCTGAAGCGTTTTTGTGAGCTAGTGAGTTAGCGGCTGCTCTAATTCACGTGAAACTAAACATTTCCGTTGACGGTAAATGAGACTTTGCAAATATTTATGTTGACGATTACGTCCTCATGTGACGAAGTGGGTTTGCTCATTACTTGTCCCATACATGTCATTAGTAAAGTAAACACACAGTCATGTTAGTTTCAGTTCCATTTTATTAGGTTGCAAGTTTAAACATAATTTAAAGTTTTCCCTGTGATGATACTTACAATTGTTTGTTCCTTTTGTTGTCCTGAATCCACCATTCAGGACAATTTTTTGGGGAGGGGCCGGCCCAAGCGTTTCCTGTTTTATAGGAATAGGGTGGTCATGGATGACATCACCGGGCCAAACCAAGTAGAGGGTTTTCTTTTGTATAGGAATGTTTGTTTTGGTTGTTTTTGGTTGTTGTATGAAAAAAGGTATGAATAATCCTGACCTGTTTTGTAGTCAGTCAGATAGGAGGGAACCGGTAACCAAGTTCCATGGGTTAAGAGATGGCTAGGTATTAAGGTTATGGAGTGGATCAACCTGCTTTAGGATGGGATGGACTGAACGGTGCAGTGGGAATTGACAACCCAATATAAATGGTGGGATTTTTGCTCCTGGGGAAAAGGAAGGAGGTGAGGCTGTGCTGCCAGGAGCATGTGCCTGTTAGTGCTACTATTAGTTTAATGTGCAATTGTCTTTAAGTTTGATTGGTTAATTGTCCATGTACTGCAGACCACGGAAATAAACTAATCACCTTTGGAAACGTGAAATGTTTGAGTCTGCCTACCTACCACCATCCTAGCCACTCTGGCCAATTCTCCACACCTCATTCATCTCATTTCCTTTTTGCACAGCTGCTGCAGTTGACACACGTTTTCTCTTTTATTTTGTGGTGGTCACAACAAAATGGAAACGTAAGCCGGGATATGATCTGCGGTCTCTGGGGGACGCAACTATGGGGAAATGATACGCCACACGCCAGAGACATGACAACAATTTGGCTGCCGGGACACAATCAGTAGTCATTAGGGGACGCAACAACAGGGAAATGAACAACGGGACAGACTGCCACAAGTTGGACACGCTACAAAAACGGGACGGTTGTGGTTAGGAAAAGAACAACAGGGAAAGGAACCGTCACACGCAGGAGACGGCGACAATAACGGGACGGTTGTGGTACGGAGAAGAAGAACAGAAAGAAAAAGCAGAAAGGAACTGCCACACGCGGGACATGATCCCTGGTCTTCAGCGTGAAACTCCGGTGTTGTTTGACCCCTCTACCAGCCAGACCAACCTCCCATCTCATGTGGGTTTTTGGCTTTACAATACTGCTCGCTACAGTAATCGAGCTGTTATCACGAAAGATGCTTCCCATTAAAATACATCAGTTTAAAATTTGTGCTCACCACCACACAAAAAAATGAGAAAATCATGTGCCTGTACAGGAATCAATGGATTAAATAACGTCACTATTTCATGAACTGCCATGAGACTTTGCTGAATAAGGTCCATTAACAGATCACCTACTTATGTGCGTATCAGAGGATTATGCTACCACTATTTTCTTCCCATTTATTTCAATGTGGCCAATATGCAGAGGACACTGGCAAAAAATACAGGGTCATCTTGCAAAACTTTTCAGCGGTTCGAGGCCACAGCATACTGTGTAGCACCCAAATCTTTGATCGCAATTGTCGGACGTGGCTGCATTTAGCCACCATATTTTTGACGACAAAGAAAATTAGTAAGGAAGAAAACGACAATATCTCTGCGGCACTATGACAACGTCACACTGCTTCTGCCTTTGGTTCGTGGGTGCCACAGTCATTTTTTACACAGCCACTAGAGGGGGACTCCAAGTCTTATTGCTTCACGTACCTTGTTCGGCAGAATAGATGCAGTTATTTGCTGTACAGGGTTGTATGTTGTGTTCAGTTATGTTGCATTTTACAGAATTATAAAAAAGAATTAGTCCTACTAGTACTTACTATCAATGTTAACACATAACATCAAATAACATCAACTGTTGTTTTTTTGCACATAATGCATGTTTTAATGAATAATGTACAGAAGTGACTTCTTCCTGCTGCAGATTTGGTATTTATGACCAACATGCAGTATGCCTACTTGGAACGATTCAACAAAACAGCCAATCATGTTTGCCATTTGTCCCCATCCAGTGAATTTCAACAACTTACAACTGATTGGCAGAATCAGTTCATCTAGCATGAAGCCAAGCACAGAAAACTTAAAAATTGGTTGACATTTCTGTTGAAATGACCTTAATTTCTGACCTCACAGTCTCTAGTGAGCCTGTGTCTCATGCCTTATACAGCGGTCTATAAAGCAATTTGTTCCTAATACATTCTGAATTCTGTGGTATTATCCTCTGTTTTTATGGTTTTATGAGCACAGTACACATTATTGTCAAGGTTGATGTGGCCACAGCGATAAAGCAGTCTGCCGCCTTTTCACTCTCACCTCTAAACGCCCTTCATGCATGATTCAATCATTTTCCCGACTCACAAACACATTTACCCCATTACAGTTTCCTTTAGCGGTTGATCCAGCCCTTGTAGTTGTCTTAAGTCTATTTTGTTAAAAATCAGCCATTTCATTCTTTACCTCTGCCAAGGTGGTTCTGTTTTTCAGTTTGGTTACCACTGGCTTCCAGCCAGATTTTTATGAACCCTATAGTGGAAGGGTGTAGCATGGCCCAAGGAAAAACCAATTATGTTCACTGAGCGAACATAAATTGCGGAGTGGAGGCCCAAAGGATTTTTTAAGTTGGTCAATATTGCAAGATAGGGCATGGCATGGCTGAGGTCTGCGCTCTCTGAGTGCCCTTCTAGTTCAGGATAGTGTCAATTCTTTCACCACTGTATTAGTCATCTAATGGCCGAATTATACCTCCTATTGCTCAAATCCTACCTTATTGGGTAGATATTAATATTATTGCATATCTTGAAACTTGGACCATTTTGTTTAGGTACGAGAATGTGTTTCTACCGGAAAGGGGTGCTAAGTTAGGAAATGTCTTGTTAGTGGTAGGAACAAACAACCTACATGGACTTGTCGTTGCAGTAAAAGCACAGTTGTAACACACAGTTACACAAAGTGGAATGCAGCCATCATTAATAGTAATAATATTTATTAATTCCTTTATTGTCCAGTCTATAATCTGTCTTAGGTTATGCAGACATGCACTACACATTAATAAACGTAATAAACTGTCTCATATTACAGGAAACCATGGTGTCAAAGTCTAAGGCCTTCCCTACCCTGAATGACAGCAACGATGTGAGTTTTATCTTTTGCTATCACATGATTTGCAGGAGTTCAAGTGAACCGCTAAAGTTGTCCAGTTGTGTTTGAGTCACATTCTGGATCTGCCGCTATGGTGATTAATCAGCTAGATTGCAAGTCTCGCACTGCATGAAATGATAAAAAATGTGGAAAATGCTAACCATAGCCACTCCTCAGATTTATGTGAAAGATCCACATTCCCATAAAACCCCACTGACAGAAATAAATGTAGATTCTTCTTCATTCACCTTTTCATTGCCAGAAGAGTATCATGAGAAATCCCTTGATGAGATGATCAAAAAGAAGTTGAGGTGACCGGTCTTGAAATAAAATCCTAAATTGAGTTTATCTGAAACCAAGTCAAGACAGTAAATATGCAGTCAACTCCGAGACAAGAACTTCAAAAAGTGGTCAAGACAGCTCTCGAGTACAACACTGCCAGAAACTGAGATTTATGAGCACTTTTATAAGCAACAATATCTCACCATGTATGATACGGGATAGATAGTTCAGTATTAATTGGGGATTTGAACCAGACCACAGCACAATGAATCATAAGCACATGGGGGATATCACTTTGTTCTCAGCTCAACACAGTACTTTCTTGGTCTGGTTAATAGCCAGTGTCTTTTGTTTTGCTTCACTTCTGCTACACCTTCAACTCACTTGAACTTCTCTAAGGGTAACAATTTGAGGAGTATAACTTTGGTACTGTCCTTAGATGTTTGACTGGAAAGAAAATGTAGGTAAAGAAAGGAAAGCTGCTCCTCCCCCCCCCCCCTTCTCAGCATATTTGATTGCTGATTCCAGCCATGTAGTGACTGGTGATGCAGAAAATAGCAGGATACATTTAATACTAGTATCTCCTTCTTCAAGAGCTGTAAGTGAGAGGGGCACAGGCTCTAAATTATACAGCATTTGTTTTGCAAGCAAAGAAGCAAAGCATTTTGAGCAAATAAAACTAGTTTTTTTGTTGAAATGGCTGCCCCCACAAGTAGTGACTCGCCACTCAAATAAAATTGAGCCAGTTTTACCCGACAGTCACAGAAACGTCTCAGTGGATCTCTGCATTGCAATGACTATGGGCTTTAGCTGTAATGTGTTTTATAGGGACACACATGAGTTTATACATGATGTCAAAAACAGGAATCATCTGCTCTCTACAAATGCCATAGACAATGGCCTATATTTGACATACAGACATACTCCGAGGGTCCATTCGATTAGGCACACACCTTTTTTTTTCAGAGTCATCAATTTATTTTTGTTTTTCATTTCCTTTCTTTTTGTTTGAATAGGGGCAGATGCTGCGACATTGACATTTGTGCAACAAATCTCACCATGTATTTATAGTTATTGCTAATGTCTAATGCCCGTCCTTAGAACATACATTAAACATTGCCACATTTAAATACATAAAGTAAATAAAAGACAAGGCACATCCATCATTGCGATTGACTTGGTAGTAAAGAGACATCACGTTAAATAACTAATGCATAAACTGAGAGAGAGACAAAATGCTAGTGACCAATGATTATCAAATTCAAAGCTAATTCATTTACAATGCATCAAAGCGGTCCTTCTCTTCAGCAAGAAAAATTCTTGACTCTAGACTGATCTCATGAAATGACATATATAATTGGGTTATATGCCCGCCCTCTGCATACAGCGTAGACATACACGTGGATAGCTCAAAATGCGTGGAGATAACACACCACTTGGCTTAAAAACGTTGCCGTGTTACACTAAGACATGATGTTGTAGAGTCATAGAGTATGGTGAAATATTCCCAATGAGATTAGCCACACCACAGCATGTGTATAAAATATTCTGCAATGCTATAAAACAGTTACAGTTACAAATTGTTTTTTCTCAAGAAGTTATACGTAGTTTTAAAAAGAAGGTAGAAATGATCCTTTAACATGATCTCTGATGACACACTAACTATACAGTATATTAATATATTCTATTGAGAAAAATATAGTAAAATATCAAATACTGAAACAAGTTCACGCCGTTATCCAGGCACAACTATTGTTCAATAATAAGAAAGTCAAAAAACAGAGCTCAAAATTGTGTAACTGGAAAAACCAGCAGAATCTTTGTAAATTGATTATGATCTAAATATACATTTCAATCTGTACAAACAACTGTGAGGTTATAAGCAAACCTTTGGAGCTGCTTTCTAAAAAACATTTGAGACGAAGACACGCCTGACACATCCTTACACCGACACACAGACACACACGTGCTGACATCACTCAACACTTGAAACACTTGAAACATAAAATCAGGTACTGAAAGAAGAGACAATTAATAACTTTATAGACATGGACAGACAGATTGTGGTGTCTGTAATTCCAGTTTACCCAGGAGCCTCAACTCCAGACTGCTCTCTGCTAAGAAACTTGCACAGACCAAACCAACACGTTACACTCTATTGCTCTCCCGCCGCCCCAATCCACCCTCTCTGTCTGTGCCCTCTGTTCAAGCCCTTAAACTCTGAGGACATCTCCATCACACAAAATCATGAATCACATTTATGAGCTGATCTGGAAGCTTCGCTGTGCTCATAAACACACCATCCGACCCAATCTCCCCTCATAAAGAGTGCTATCACACAGTTAATGTCTATTGGAAGGTTTATTGGAGGTTACAGAATGAGAGTATGCAGGAATGGGATGCGCTGTCCTTGTGGGTTTGGAATGAAAAGAAATGACACGTATTGCTAATTTTAGATCCAGTGAAGTAAAGTCTGGTTCTAGAGGCTGCATTCACTACTGTATGAGATTAGGAGCAACAAGGCACATCAACGGCTTTCCTCTGAAATGTGTTTTCAATGCACTGCAACTCGATAAAACTCCCACATCGCATATCCGGTAATTTAATGGGAAGAGTGTGAAAGATGTTTTTTGTCCACCAGCATTTTGAGCTGGCACAGGCCGTGGCAAACCATGCTGGATACTGTTGGGTGTTGCAGTATGGTATGAGGATATATACCACAATAACATTTGACATTGCATGACCAAATAGCTTTGCATTTTCCTTTTTTTCACACAGGGTTTTACATTTGCAGACATTTTAAATGGTTAAACACAATCAGGAACATTTAGGTTTCAAGTAAGAATTGTTCATTTTTTAGCACAAAAGTGCATTTTGTGATGTAAATATCAAAAATAGATGGATGGTCACAAAACTAGACTCATTAGCTAACATTTGTTTTTGTCTTGCACACACAGTATACTAGACTATGTACAATATTGTGATGAGTAAACTCTATAATGAAGGACAGACCATCCAGGGTCATTTAACGCTATTTAAGCCACACTTTTAGATGGTGGCTTTGGAGTCTCAAGTCATGTGTTTGTTTTTTTCTATTTATTTTATATAAATGAATGCTATATATTTTTGAATGTGTTTTCCGTGTTAACCATATAAGTGTGCTGGGAAGACTATGTGACATCCTGAATCATCATTATGTCTTTGCTTTTATTCTTGACAGTCTGAATGACCTTTTCAATGAAAAGGTGCAAAAAGCTGAGAAAGACCAAAGAAAATGTAGAGTAGACATGAAAGGTTAATTGCTTAGTTGTTAAGTTTTTTTTGTTGCTAAGTTTTACAGTACAGTTCTTCGTTTTTGACACACCGCTTTAACATGAAATTCATCAACATTATATCACGTCTCAGTAGTGAAAGTCACAAAGCCCATCAGATCAGTGAAAAATGTCTTGATGTTTTTGAGCCATGAATGCAGATAATTGGTTCACTCTCTGGGATCACATGATTTTAAAGGTCATCCCTTTAAACATATTTAAAAGGCCTCACTGTCTCTGTTAGAAATGGCCTGTCACATTGATTCACATAAAGCTGCAATGCACTGAAGTAGAAAATACCCTTGTGTCATTAGAAAAGCTGCAGCTACTACGTGAACATCGAGAAATTAAGGAGAATTAAGCTTTGCCATCTGTAGCATCATGATACATCAATCTTACCACAATCTACAGGCTGTTACAGAAACTAAAGCTGCAATTGAATAATCTTGATTATAGTGCAGCTGTCCGTTGTAGCTGGCAGGAACAGGAGAGATTTTAGAATTGAGAGAAAACCATCATGACATGTTGTTAATGACAATATCAAAGTCTGTTTAAAGGTCTTGGAGAGTACTACTGCATTTGGCCTCCAAAAGGGAGCTGTGAGATAACTTGTCTTAAGTGATGTTACTTGAGGCAATTTGAAGAATTATTGTATTGGGAAAGTAAGGCAAATAAAATATTTGCTTAAGTTTGGCATATATTCATCCATCACCATGACTTTCACCCATTACTTTCCACCCTCACTACATAAAGGACACATCCAACATGAACATATTTACTATTTACATAATAAACCACTTTCAACCAAGAGAAACTTCATAGTACCAAGAAAGCTTCATGACATATTGGGAAGTGAGCATAGATAGATCAATAGAAACTACACTGTTTTTATTATGTTGTAATATTTACTATAATAAAAATATATATAATTGTATTAGTACCACCCATTGATGTATTATATTACCTTGATACCGGAATCCAAAATGGTGCCTATTTAGTTCAGTGGAGTTGCTTGCCTGGCGCATACGCCAAAAACGTTTCTAAGCTTCCAAGTTAAGGCAAGGCAAGGCAAGGCAGCTTTATTTGTATAGCACATTTCAGCCACAGGGCAATTCAAAGTGCTTTACATAAAATCAGTTAAACAGATAAAACACAAGTACAAACAGTTAAAAATCATAAGCATCAAAAACTGATAAAACACATGAATAGACAGTAAAAAACAAAATAGGAGTTTTTAAACTTTAGACTATCTTTCACACTAAATAGTCAATGTTAGTGCTATCCTTCGTGATCACCTCAGTGTCACTACCTTTCACGACTCTATTTTTAGAGAAGTTACTTTTCATCTCTGACTCTTCTTCACACTAATTAAGCCAATATAGTGCTGCCATTCATGTCTATCTCGACACTGCACATTCACACTTTTTCTTTAAAGGTTAACTTCCACGATATGCTCCTGCTCAGCCCATAGACGTGTGGTGACATTACAGGTTTTTAAATTGCTTTTCTTGGCTGGAGGAAAGTTTTTTAAATACATAAATTCCATGGATTAAAAAATCAGAATGGAAAGAGTCATAACCAACCTTATCTGCAGTTTTAGGTGCTCTGTCAACAGTTTTACAGCTGTCTCTTTTACAATGGTGGCCTATGGGGAAAATCCCTTTTGGGCCACTAGGGGATTTGTCGTTTCTGTACCGCACGAAAGTGGCCACTGGAAAATATTAACAGAAAGGTTGAGTACTCGTCCTGGGGGATGGCACCACCGCTGGCATCGCAGTTAACTAGAGGCTGCATTTGTTACTTTCACCCTCCAAGTCGGCAGAATACTGTCAGTTTATGAATTGTTTGGCAGAAAAGGTAAACCAATTTGTGAATAAAATGGCAGGATGTGTGACATCCTCCTCCACCACAGATCCGTAATTTCTTAAAGATGTTTGCATAACTATATTTTTACACATTCAGTTTAATAAGAAGTTCATGGTACTGCAGTGCTGTTATTAGCCCCATCTGCAATGTCCCTGTTCCTGCATGTGATTCATGGATTCATCAAATTCAGGCTGTTGCTTTTGACCAGCTCAACATTATTTTGTCCTGCATAATCAGATTTAACTGAGTGATAATTCTGTCTAATCTCAAAGGGAACGACTGTCTCATGGATCCTCGCTTTCTTTTTTTCTTTTTTTTGACTGTAAATGGGAGAAATACCATATTTGGATAAACATCCAATACCTCCTGTAAGCTCGGTGGTGTTGATAGCAGCTTTGATGCAGGACACATTCATGTTTGATGGAGAGTTCATCACTGAGAGTCAAGCTCTGAGGAGATCAGAGGCATTTTTTGCAGAATCAGGAAGCCAAACAGGCTCAGAGCATACAGAGTAGCTGGCTACCTTCTTAGCAAATGTAGGGCCGTGCTCAAACTTGACGCCAATGTTTGCTAATGCTGAGGATTAGCCTCTTCTGTTTGCTTGCACTTTGCAGCAGCTGATGTGTTATTGCAGCATTACTGGGCCCAAACAAATCCTTTGTTTTGGCTCAACTCCCTGATGAGATCCTAGCTTTTAAAGGTGTTTTATGATAGGATGATTAAATGTGGTTCAAACTGCCTCAGTGTAAAAATAGATGACCCCCTGTGTGATTAACACTTCTGTAGACAACCACTTCACACTGAAGGGCTTATAGAAGTTACTTCACTGTCAGACATTTAAAGTGGAAATATTTAACTTCAATATAAAAGCAAATGATTATGGTGATTTCAGTAAAATGACAGAAATCTCTGGGCATGTCATCCCCTCATGGTCATCCATGTTTGACATAGGAATTATTTTCATTTAATAACAAGACGGCACAGATGTCCACATGCTGGTGCTAAGTGTACAATGCCACTCCCTTAATTAAGCTTTAGTGCTTCACCTTGATTTCGACAAGGTGAGCCTGCAACATAATCACAATCGAAAGATGAACCACGCAGGAGGAGGAAGCATACAATAAATAGTGTAGCCAAGGGAGCCTCTGAGGCTGGAAAATATGTTTTTGATCTCTAACAGTCAAGATGAAGTTAATGTAATCAATTGCCAGAGGGCAGTGTAAAAAAAAGGGCTTTGACAAATTGTGCTTAAGAGGTTCATTATGTTGAAAAGAGATGTCTGTAACAGTATTACTTAGTTTATATTATAGTTTATGATCGTGCAAGCAGAAAGATCAACACTTATCACTTGTGTGATTTTATATGATATGTTGAGGCTGAAATAATCTTTTAGGTGTTTAGTCAGCAAATATTGGACTGCCTCAAAATGATCCATCCAGTAGTCGAGACAAAAATAATAGCTGCAATGTAAAATACTGCTTCACCACTATAACACCTTTACAACACTACAATACCACTATACCATTGCAACAAGCCATAGGGAGATAATACTTCTTCTGATGTTCCTTTCAAGGGTTAATACTATTGACATATCTGCCAGCTTAACACTTCTTGTGTGTGAAGACCTTCCACTACGGAGGGAAGGAAACACATTTCCTTTCAACTTGTATTGTTAAGGCTGATGGATGTGTTTGTGTTATCCAGCAGAGTACCTCAGTCCAAATTATCTTTCTAGCCTCACACTTCTACACCTTGTTCTGCCAAAACAAGACTGCCAAATGGCCTACGCCCTGGTTTACTTTGTTTTAACACGTGGTGTTAAGCAAGCCTGCAGGACATGGGAAGGACAATGGAGTGAATCAAAACTGGAAGTTTTCTACCTCTCATGGCATAAGTGTATGTAGAATTACAAATGTGCTCTATTCTCTGCAAACATGTATTGCATGTTTGTCCCTTCTGGAAGAGGGATCCATCCTCCATTGCACTTCCTGAGGTATCTTCCATTTCCCCCCTTTAACATTTTTCTTGGGACAGGGGATGTAATGATAGAGACTGTATATCTCCTTGAGGCAAATATGCGATATTGGGCTATTCCCCTATGGCTGCACAGCTTAGACCCATCCATCTCTGAATTGACTATATTTAGACGTAAAGGACTGGCCTCTCTGCCAATGGTATTCATAGACAGTGTGTATTAGCCTTGTAGCCTTCCCTGAGAACTCACACACTGTGATTTAGTGGAGCTGAGAACCATAAATGTCATTCAGGCAGGTGAGGAGAAGTGCAAGTGATTTATGTTTTTGTTTACAGGGTGCTGTAGCGACCTTAATCTCATAGGGGTAAAAGGGGGAGAGGGTTTGTCTACAGTGAACATATGTGTTTCAGGATGAGTAGGAAATATATCTTAGTGTATTTCTGGACTTTTGCAACAGTGAGATTTCCAAGGGATGAGGATCATCCCAGATAGGTCTGAGATGTATTTGTTTTTGACAGGAGTGCTAATCTGAACAAGCCAAGCGCTGCATTGTGAGAAGGAAAGTTGTTGTGTTAAGCAGAGGGAAGTTGGGGGCAAAACACCAAATGGAAATTACAGTACTTATATTCACCGGATTTGCATTTCCATTGAGAAATGAACCAGTCAAAATAGAGTTCTTCATAATATTCAGCCTTCAACATAGCTTTGTTAAAAACACCATTCATCAGTGAAAGTGTGTCTTGCATGGCCACAAGTCAACATATCCAAAAAAGCATTGCTTCTAACAGAGTGCCGATCAGCTCATTAGCCTCCACTGATGTCCTTTTAAAGGCATTGCCCTTCATAAATGATGGCCCTGTCCATTAGTGCATAAAATGAGCTGTTTGACTGCTGATGACAACGGCCTCTATCAATGCTCCCACACGTCTATCACCCTGCGACTGAGGATCATTCCCCCGGTGGGAGAAGGCGCAAAGGTGGTGTCATCCATTATCTTTTATTATAACAAACATCAGTAATATGTAGTTGCAGAAAGTGTAAGTGGTGTTGGAGATAGTGCTGGAGATGAGGGGGTTTCCACTTGAGGGTGGTTAGTTGGAGGGATGGAGGAGGAAGGACCCAAACAGGCAAAAGAGGAAAAAAAACTGTAAGCATGAGACACTAAATACTCATGTGCAACCCCTCCATCCAAGACACATACACACATGTGTGGGCATGCTACCATTGTTCTAGGGGACTCATTGTGGAAAAAGATGTGTGGGGTTTCCAATTGTAATTCTCACATCCAAGAAGGGAGTCTCACATCCCACATTGGAAAGCAATTAGTTTAACAAGCTTGACTAAGGCCAGTTGTTGGCTATATGCACTCTTTATATTAACACTTATTTCAAACATGAAAGCCATATATATGATAATGCATCGAGTGGTAATACTCCCCATTCACTTTTACATTTTCCTCTGACAGCCAGAGCCGCAGGCAACAGGGAAATGCTTTAGAGGGGTGTAGCCACGCCAATAAAGCATTTCCTGCTTTATCGTCAACTTTAAAATTAATGGGACCATCATCAGGATGTATCAAAAAAGACTTGAAAGTAGAAAATAAGGCCATAAAATCATTATAGAAATGTTTATTGAGGTAATGAATCAAGTGAGAAGTAGGGTCATTTTCCCACGGTTTTCTATAGAAATTGACTTCTTTTTGCAACCAATGGAGTCAGCGTCTGCTGGAAATAAATAGAATGCTGGTTTAAGTCACTTCCACAGTTACAGGTTGATATCCGGGTTGAGAGCTGTGGGATTGGGTTACCTCAAACCAAGCCTTCAGTGGATGATCCTTAGAATAGATTAAATACAATTGAAAACCCTACATACTTAAATATTCCACCTATCACAGGCCCCAAGGCTTTGTACATTATGTTTACAGTCTATGATCAGAGCACAGTTAGTCCAGGATGTAGCTCTAATATATAGATGATACGTTCGAAAGGATGGCTGGTCAATCACATTATATTACCATGCCAATACAAAAAAAACGCTTCAGGGCTGTCTTAGGAAATGCCAGAAAGCAAGACACATCAGACAAAGAAACATTAAGAGAGGTACCGGGGGAAACACAGACTTGAAAGATCATTAGGTAATAGGTCACAGACTCTTATCTCTTTTCCTTTGGGAAACAGCCGGATTAGTTCAAAATTGTGCATACACGTGTTGTTTGAGTATGAGGCAACACAGAAACATGCCCAACTAACCAATTTTTAAAGGTCCTTTGTAAAAATGGGTCGGTTTGATCTAATCATGCAGCTTTAGAGCAGCCAAAATAAATATATTTATATTAACAATGGATCACCCCAGTGGATTACCACTTCCATGTTGTAGCGATGAGGCTACAGAAAATGAACACTTGACTGCAGTTAATTTATAACTAACTTTAATGTTTTAATTCAGTCTCACTGCTCTCATAGTGTAACTTAAAATCCACTGTACACTCCAAATGTCAGTGGGCCACAGTCAGCAATTAGCAGACAAACTCAGCGGAGCATTGATCAGTTAGAGATAGATATATTTTCTCAGCAGTTGGTACCAAAAATGGAGCAGGAAGGAAAGTAAACATTGGATTGACATCAATAATTAGATTCTACAGCACATTTACTAAGGTTAGGTTGAAGATTAATGGAGAAAGATGGATTACAGAACACATATTTTAATTTAAAACACATGTGAGGGAGAACCACTCTCGCTGGAAAGCCCCAGGAGAAGTTTTTTATCTCATCTGATTTAGAAAACCTTTCAGCCTATCGCGCAGCAGTTTTGGGATTTCTCTTAAAAGGTAAAGTACATCAACCTTTACCATGAGAATACAAAATCATAATAGATCTATGAAAAACAAACCATGTAAGAATGATTACACATAACCGAAAGCTTAACTGTCTTTTTCCAGTGCCATTCTCATTGTGTTTTAACACGCAAGTTTTTCTGCGAAACTCAGCTGGTATTGTGTTCTGTTTTCTACCTTTGAATGAGCAACAATCATGTTTACATTGTAGAGGAGGGAGAGGAGGGAAGCTTTTTACAGAGTTCAGTAAAGGTCACTTTCCAAGTGCACAATACTGTTCCCTGAAAACTGTCACATGTTTGCTACTGTACATCCTATTTTATAAGGAACATTGTAATTTAGCCAGAAAGAACATCTAGAAGCAGCTCCTGTTGATCAAATTGGACGAGGCTTGGACCAAGTACAACTTTAAAATTACACTTATATGAAGCTGGAAATTGTGTCATGCTGAGGCAGTCATTTTAGGACAAGACGGTTGTATTACTTTGGTGTTAAGGGACTAGCTCCATGGCTGTTTGGGCCAAAACAAACACATCAAAAATGTAATTTTAATCCAGTTGAGAAAGTCCTATTTTACGGCTTCAGGGCTTGATAGAAGTTTGCCAGCAAAGGTTATGAGGAAAGCGTATCTCCCATTGTTGAACTATTCCAGCCCTGGTGCTTGGAGCTAAACAACCCCCTGAGAAGCTGTTAACCAGCTAGGATACATTTTAGTTATTTAATTGTGGTTACTGTCTTGTGTTTTGTAAACATTAAGTCTCATAATGTTGTCTTTCCAATCTTCTGTCCTCTCCTGGAGTTTATGCTACGCAAGACTGCTGCTGCTGTCACGTTGTCGCTTTTAAGTGGCTTTGTGGTTATATTTTCAACCTCTTAAAAAAATAACATCATCAATATAAAATCTACTTTTGTCATTTAGGTTCTATCTGCTGCACAAACACCAGCTTGGTAATCACAAAAGTAACTTTACTCTTACCTCTTGCCTTTTCTTCTTGATGGCTATTGAATGATGTCTCATATCGATGCGTCTCTCCTGTACTGTTTCTTATCTCACACACACTTTCGCTGCTCTACCACTGCAACTGATGTTGACTGCTGAGTCACTTCCATTTGTGAAAGCCATTGTCTCTCAAATACCTTGGCTTCCTGTCTCAAGTATAGTAATACTGTACATTCAATGGTGTTAGCACTGGGCTGCGCTCTGCCTTCCTTTCTTCCTCTACATCTAATGTCGGTATCTTGCTGTTTTCCTCTTGATCAGTGGTCTGCCTTTGTTCTTGGTAACAAGCTTGATCCTGTATAGGATGTTTGTCATGCCTTTCATTAAGAAAGAGAAATGTCAGCTGTGATCACAATGCTGGAGGTTTTGTATTTAATCAAACTCAAAAACTTTGCTTAATTTTGAACCCCATTTTATGAGCCCCAATGGCTCGCAAGATGGATCTGAGGGTTTGCAAAAAAGATAGTCTTGTTTACCGGAGGGTTAGTGCTGGGATAAAACCTGACATCCAGCGTGTCTCTCACGTTGTCCCGTCCAACAGACCAAGGGCAGGATAGTATAGAGAAAAATGTTCAACAAAAGCAGACGAAGGAACCAAAAAAACTGTGATTTGAAATAATCTGTTTAGCACATATTCAACATCAGACAAACTGTTTCCTTACTGCACTCAAATATTACCATTCCCTTGGAGGCAATAGGACTGTTCACTGTACGTGTAGCTTAAATTTCTAGCAACAATTGAGAAGAGAAATATCATACTAGAACTGGTCGCACTATTGAGTATTTCCAGCAGGTTGCCTGCTATATGAAAAACAGGGCTTTTCAAATCCAAACCATTTTGGATTGAAATCCTGTACAGTATTATTTACTCTAACATACTAATCCTTATTTGAGGGCTCACCACCTCTTGGGCCCTGTCCAGAGGGGTCTTAATTGAGGTTATCTGCACATCATGCAGTGAGCATCTGTTGCTCATGAGTCTCCTGTGTGGGACAGTTGGTATTTGGAACAGGCCTGTTCAGTACAGAAAAATATTTTGCACATATACAACGGAGGGGGACAAGAAGGTCAAATATAGCAAAGAAACTCAGGCAACATTGGTATACAACAGGAAATAGATGAAAAAGTGAGCAGAACTGAATTATTACCTACTAAATCAAAAATTGGTGTTTGTGGTCTTTTTAAAAATAGTTTTAACAAAACTATTAGGCACCATTTGAGCATTTGCAGGCACATTAGAGTGCTTTACCTCAAGGGTTGAGATGTCTAGATTAAGATGACGCTACGCTCACCATAGTTTTAATTTCCTCTCAGGGCTGAAAGGCTTTTGAGATTTTCCATTAGGCCTGCAACCACACCAGAAAGCTCTAGCACCATTTACTTGGCCACAATGGGCTTCTGTTACTGTATGGCTGGGAATGTAATGAGGTTTTAATGGACTTCTGTCAATAAGATTTTGCCACAGTTTGCGGTACCATGAGTTTGTGAAGCAAGTTACACTAATGCTCCACAGCAGCTGCCCTGAACTTTCAGGAATAACAAGTGCAGATCAACACTGCCTGATGCAGATTTTTGACAGTGTGTGAGTGCACAAAAACTGATTTGATCGGAAAGATATTTTTTCCCCTCATTCCTTTTGAGTCACTAGTTTCATATTTATTATGTTCTTTGAAAGAACTTTAGATTGGAAGAATCTGAGTGCTGCTGGGTGGTCTTCGTTTTTTGCAGCCACGTGCACTTTTATGAACAGAGGCTCAGATAACACACACAGGGGTAGTGTGACTTCATTCTCTGCTCAGGATGCCACAACTCTACAATATCTTTACACAGCAAATATTTGTTTGCTGCTATATTAATGTTCAGAATGGCAATAACAGCGCAATATATATATATATATATATATATATATATATATATATATATATA
>NC_048408.1:19178940-19194441 GCF_013103735.1 Etheostoma cragini
AAAAAGGCTGCAATGAAACAAAGAGTGAAAAATTTAAAGGGGTCTGAATACTTTCCGTACCCACTGTATATATATGTATATATGTATTTATATACACATATATTTATACATGTTGCTTTGTACTGTCACAGACTGCTGTAAACCAACGGGGGTAAGCCTCCCTAAGTGTAGCTTCTATGGTGCCATTTTAATGCTTTAAAGCACGCTCCCGCCATTAGCATCCCGTTGACCGCCATTCATTTTTATTTCACTTTGACAGCAAACATCTGAAACGTTTAAAGACTCTGTTTCTCCATTATTTATTTCTAAAGAAACAACAATGTATGAAAGGCTCCATTACCTTGTAGCTCACGTTATGGCTCCGTAGCAGACATTTTTTGTAAAAATAGGCAATTGTGTCATAACCAAGCGACTTGCTGTTGCATAGTTGACAAATCATTGTATTGTCAGGAGAAGCTTGCTGATGCTTTCAATCCTGACTTACTAAAAAAAGTCACACATTGATATCAGATACTTGTTCATGCATGATTATACAGCCCAGTTTCACAATTGTCTCACAATTTTCCGTGGATCATGTCCCGGCCGCCGCCTTTTCCCATTGTTCTTTTCCCAACCACAACCATCCCGTACTCGTAGCATATCTACAGAAGCAAATAATTTGTGTTGGTGCCACTGGAGCAAAATTGTAAACGATTCTGGATTAATAATACATATATTGCAGAGGTATTTTGGAAGGTGCAGCTAAGACATATTTTGTTTATTGAAAATACTGTTTTACTGTTAATTACAAAAAGGTTTGAGATGCTTAAGGGACATATATGAAAAATGTATGGTTTGTTGTATCTTGTAAACCTGCTGTTATGATGTCATTAAAACATTGGACTTGAGCGAATCAACATCATGACCGTGTGTTTAACTCTATTTAACCCTTTGACAGGGGCCCAACATGAGCATTTAGTATGTGAGGCTTGCATCATTACACACACTGAGTGACACAGCTTCAGGGATGGAGGGAGGACAGAAAGAGGCTGTTTTTAGTATCTTCCTTGTTCAGTATTTCTCTTTCCTCTTTTTACCAGTATCTCTCACTTTGCTCTGAGATCCTCCGTTGCCCACAAAAGGCCTCCTGGCAAAAATGAAGGGATTTCTATGCTGGTGGAGTGTCATCAATCCTGTTTGCCATGCTTCAGTCCCTGCCTGTTTCTCCCGCCCTCTATCCATCCATCCATCCTTCAGTCCACTCCTTCACATGCTTCTCTCCCTATTCTAGGTTGGCAAATTGATTGCGTTGAGCCTGTGGAAAAAGGCAGCCTCTGGGGACACACATTTAAGGACCAGTCTGCCAGGCCCTCTGTTTTAATAAAAAGCTAAAGCAGTGGCAGTCACACCTACACGTACAAAGCCCTCATACATGCTGCTGCACATTCAAACTGAAACATTTTGTATAGTACACACACTGCAGCTAGCCAGGGGGTAGACCTGGGTCCATAATCATCCATGCTGTCCGGAGTCACACTGGCATTTAACAACTGGAGTTACCACCTTCTTTGTCTGCTGAAAGTGAGCGATTTATGTGGGAATGTCAATTGTGTCTTATGGTAGAAGTGAGTGTTTGGTGATTAGATCCCTTGTGTGTATAAGTATAAATAAGAAAGATTAATTGTTTGGTAATGATAGGCTGATATTTTCAGTGTCATGTTCTAATTCCATGCTAATGTAAGGGGACACTCTAACATGGGCAGGTCAGAGGAGCTGGGGAACTGGAGAAGATCCTAATATCTTACAAGCTGCTGTCTAAGAGCGAATCAATATATTGTATTGATTGGTGCTGGAGATGAAGGCTTGTGAGTCAAGATAATGTGTGTTGTGTGTACATAATGTGTCTGGTGTGTGCAGCATGTGTTGGTGTATGTGTGGGTTCGCTGTTAAATGCAGTATGCAACATGCAATATAACTGCAATATAATTTAAGTGCTGTACAACTATGATAACAACAGGTTGTAAACACCACTATTTACCAACGGTTTCAACCTTAACGATTCTGCATAAAATTATTTCAGCCTGCTAAATCCTATTCAAGGCTCTAACAAGCAAATGGAACTGTAGAGGGAGCACTTTGTTATAAAGTAGGTGCAGAAGTACTCAGTGCAAAATGTTGCTTGGGGCAGCACAGTAGCTCTGGGCGTAGTTCTTCAAACACAGAGCAAATTAAATCAGGTGTGCAGCAGTTGATGTGAATTAAATGTGTTTTGAATTTATTTCTCTTTGTGGTCATGCTGAAAGAGCTGTGTTTATAGACTAACAGTTTACAAGTTAACAATGTTTGGATCACTACACAATTTACGCAACTGCAGATGTTCCCTGGCAAGGGAAGTTGCTAGTTGGAGTGTGTTTGTGTGTGCCCTTACACACGTTCCACTCACCTGTGTGTCTCATGCTTTAGACTTGATTTGAAGCCAGACAGACAAGCTGTTTATTTTAGGGGTTGATTTTTCTCCCTTCTCTATTTTTTGCGTCCCTCCCTGGCTTGACGTGCGGCTGCATCAGGCCGATCAATAATGTAATTCTTAACCTGCGACTGTTGCGCACTGGAGTAATTACCTCCTCCATTATCTGACCACATCTCTCATTATACAGTAAGCAGCCTTCATTAGATGCAGAGGCTGAAAGGTGTAGGCAGGACACAGAACACACTCAAACACACACACGTATACACACACATACACATATACACCAAAGACTGATAAGCATGGATAAACACACTCTACATAGTATTACATTCGAGAGCTTGGGAAGAGAAACAGACAGACAGGCTTGTCACCTCACTGTGCTCCCCAATTTTGCTGGCTCTCTTCCTCTCTTTGACCAGTCAATCAGATAGCCATTAGCTAGTATTGGTCCCAAGGGCTAGTCTCTCATATACTGCACATCTATGGGAGCATTTCCATTCAGCAAGATGGCTCACCTCCACACCTCACTGTGATAGCAGTGCAGCCCATGGGAAATAAAGATTTTGCAACCAAATCAAATCCACAGCACAGTGGGGGAGACCGTGCCACCGATCAGCATGTTACTGGCCTGTTTAGGCTTGAGCCAGGCTGGGTGTAGTTTAATATTGTTAACACTTCCAGGGCTACACGTTTGATTTCCACTGTGGGTAACTGGCAGAGGATGGTGATGGGAGGATTTATTCATTGTATGTATTTGAAACACACTTTTTGAGGTCTTACCAGGCTAAATAACACAAACACTATCTTACTCTCCTGTTTTTGAAACTCTTCAATAAAAGCCAATTTTCACTAATAGTATGCACTTTGTTAGTCCTTTCAGTTAAGGCAACAGTCATGGTGCATTAGCGTAGGCCACAGAGGTAAATGCCAGTGTATGGCAGAAGCTAGCAGGTCACTACATTTATGTAATGACCTTTTGTAGATCTAACTGATGTCTGATGACTTTTTTACCTGTTTGTAGCAGAATACTGGAATGTGCTTCACACTAACTGAGAGGTGAATTAGTTATGGGTTTAGTCGGCATTAGTTAAGATTTTGAAAATGTTTGCATAAGAAAAAGACATCAGTATTTTATCCTGTAAAATTGTGTGTTTTTATTATATAATATTTCGGCTTGTTAAGAGAGACATGGTCTGACCTGTAAAAAAAAAAAATCTGTGTTGTGTTGTTCATCATCAGCTGTTTGTCTTGCTCACACCTCAGCTTCCTGTTATACGACTAGCTATCAGCCTGATGGCAGTTAGCTAATGGTGTCAGCGGACTTCAATTAGCTCTCCGCCACGCTTGATCGCACAGCCCTCTCTGCTGAAGAGGGGCCTTAAATTATCTGAAATGTCAGAGCCATTAAGTGTGAATGGTTAATGGGAGTTTAAAAAGAGAGGGAGCAAGGAGCAGACAGTAAGGGTAAAGTGATGGATGGACCCACAATACTCATATCTCAGGTATGTAAAATGCAAACATGTATTTAGCAAGCTTAATAAACTTCCATCAACAGTGTCCAAATTGACAGTCAAAGGGAAATCCAAAATACAAGCAATGGTCAAAATCTAGGGAAACAACTGGAACTCAGAATAACAGGACACAGGGAAAAATGCTTAAAAGCTGAACACAGGGAAGCAGACAATCCCGCACTGGAGTAAGGGGAAGACAGAACTTAAGTTCACAAGACAGGGGAGTCAATGAGACACAGGTGGAACTCATTAGGGCGGGGACAGGTAACCACACAGGCAGGAGAAAGCTATAACAGGAAGTAAAACGTGACATCCCCCCCTCAAGGGACGGCTACCAGGTGGCCCAAAAAAAATACCTCCACACAGTAGGGCAAAACAGCCCAGGGAAGGCAGAGGGGTCCAGAGAAGGAACATAAGTCAAGCAAGGGAGGGAGAAGGGGGGACAGGCACAGGAGATAGCAGGGCTCGGGAACAGAGAACTGAGGGCAACAGTAACCGTGAACAGAGGCCGGTGGCGAAGGCGGAACCCCTCAGACGACCGAGCACAACGGCTGGGTCTCCTTGTAAACTGGGAAGACGACAGCTGGGCTGGAGCCAGGCAACGGGTTGGCTGGGCTGGAGCCGTCAACAAGGTAACAGGAACATTGGCAGGCAACAAAACAACAGGATCAGTTGTCAGTTGTAGTTGGTACGAGCCTCCGACAGGACATGGGTGGCAGGAGTCGGCCAGACCACCAACAAAACATGATGGGACAGGAGCTGGCCGAGCCACCGGGTAAATACAAGAAACAGGAGTCTCTGAATTGCCAAATAACAGCAAAGTCAGCTGAGGTTCTGGAACGCTGAACGACAGGAAAGACAATGACACACAGGTGCAACACATTAGGTGTGGGGCGGGGGGTAGGTAATCACACAGTCAGGAAAATCTACAATAGGAAGTAAAACCAGACAACACAAAGGAGAACAGATAACTTTCAAAATAATACAGGAAACAGAAAACATGAAACGTGACACATCATGCATGAGGATGGTTTCAGTCTTTGTTTTTCACTCTTCCTCTGTGCCTACTGGCTGAAGGTGATTAACAAATTGCATGTATGTCTGAAGAGGTGGGGGATGACTATGCTGGCCACGCAGTTTAAATTACTTTCTTTCCAAAACTCTTATGTTCATCTGGAACAGAAGCATATTTTTATTTCACTTCACTTCAGTTAACTTTATTTTACCCCCATAGTCCATGAGTCAACAGAAAGATGAAGGATGTAAGGTATAAGAGCGGTATTTACAATCATTGTAAAAACCATAACATTAAATCATCACAGTTTAAAATTGGAGATGTTGTGCAATAAATGTATTGACACATTCTACGTTTTCTTTTATATTTCTTATTAAGAGGAATTCTTTTTTATTTTGCATTTATTACATATTTTGTAATTGTGAACATTTCTTACTTCTCAAGATGGGTTTCAGAATTGTTCTCAATTGACTTTATTTGTAATGACAGCGTTATCGGTTGTGTCTGAAATTGTTACGGCTTGATATTTGGATTTTGGACAGAATAATGTGTCAGTATGAATGTAGATGTTATTTTTTCTTTGTTTGAATATAGCACCGTCAATTCAGACCAACTCCTCCCCGAGCAGCCAGAGGAAAGAGGACACATCTGGGCAACGAGACATGCATAAGCTTTATGAGGCAGCAGGTTGGATTTTCCACACTTTCAAATTTTAACACAAAAAAGCAAAGCCTGTTGTGCAAGTGTGTGGATATTGAGTATTTCTGGACCAGAACTAAGAGCTGAAGTGTAAACTTTGTATGACAACGCTACCTCTAGACCCAGATAGAGTGGTCACTTCTCCCCCCAAGCATGTGAGACTTATAGAAGCTGAGAGAAGAGAATTTGTTTTTATCTCATCAAATAACCCAGCGGCACAAAACATCTACCATGCTCAAGGACAATTTTTCTTGGCCAGGAGTGATATTTAGACATAAAGGCTGCCTGTGACAGCGTGCCAGATCAAGTATTGGTATATCTAGGTTGTCCAGACACAGCAGGTGTCTCTAAATAGAATCCGTTTATTTCGGTCTCCCAGCTCCTCGATTGTCGCTGCCTTATAGCCAACCAACACTGACTGCCAAAGAAGACTAAATGGCCAGCCCGTCCTCACTATGGATTGATCATATGGGTCGGTTAAGGAAGCACCTCATCAGGACCGACATTTAGAGTCTTTGGAAATTGACCTATAATGTTTAGATATAAGGTAGGCTTATGAATGGATGGACAGAGATAGAGTCATATTTACAGTTTGCTTATGCTGAACCAACACTTTATGTTACATGACCAAATAGAAATTTGTTGAATCAAGCCCATCTATTGTGACATAAAATAAACGTAAACAAGAACATTACAATTAATACAACTGGCATGACTTTACTAATTAAAAGTAGGATAATGACTGCATTTTGAAAACCACAGTCAACAAACATAAACTCCCAAAAAAACTAAAAGGTATTTCAACTTGTCAATGTCACCTTTAAATGGGTGGCCCAGCAGTAATCGGTCACTGTTGTCAGGGATCCTCCCTCAGAAGTAAGCCTGAGAGCAAGTGTTTCAACTGCAAACAAGTTTTTTCCATCACTTTAATGCAGTACTTGTGGTGCATTGTATTGATTACAATGTCTGGTATCTTGAATATCTACATTGTCTATGTTATTATTAGACATACAGATGTACAGTTCGAGCTTATATATCATATTTCATGCAGTAAAGCCTTTGAATTAACTGCTAAATAGCTTAATGAGTAAATATCTGAATGGCATTATAAAAAAGGAAAGAAAGAAACACTTATCTTGTGTTCTCAAATTTTTTGTTCTCTTCTTATTATACTGCATCAGCTATAATCCTAGAGCTCACTAGATACACTGTATTACTAGAACATAATATACGTAATAATTTTTTTAACTTCAAACGAATCAGCTGGAGACATTTAAAAGTCACCCAACTAACACTTAATGTTAGTTAGCTACAGCTAATCTATCTGCCAGGGATAGCTATCATTTAAGTGTACAACATGTCATTTTCTGCTGCTAGGGGTCTCTCACTTAAAACAATGGATCTAAACACAGACTTGTAATGATGTTGTGATATTGAGTGGGATTATGGGAGTTGTAGTTTTCATTGTTAAACACAACTGCTGATTAAAATTAATGAGGTAAAAAACTGGTTCATCCATTCCATTTTTATTTATGTTATGTTTAGTAGGATTTATCCATGTCATTCAACACATAATTAAGTTTTCTTGATTAGATTTGTATTGGTTGCTGACCAGCTAACATAGTAGTCAGTGTTGTTATGAAAGGGAAATGAGGGGTGTGAATCTTTTCTTTTCATTTCACACACACACACACACACACACACACACACAGTTTTCCCCAATGGGAGACAAATTAGCTGAGAATGGGTTTTTTCACAGATATCTCTCCAGTATCATCATCACAGTCTAATTTGGTATTTTATTGTAAGAGTGGTGCTCAATACACAATTAACAAACCCATTTTAACACCTTTCCACAGACTGTGTATTTCCAAGCCACTTCATAGAGTTCTTTTACTTTGACTTACTGCATCATAAATAATGCTGATATGCTGCTTAAAGGAAATGGACTTGGCCTCAGTTCACAGCTTTCCTATTCTCTGATCCTCTCTCCCTCTGGACTCGTCAAAAATAAACCCAAATCCTGCCAACTGACTGATGCCCACAGCCCTACAGTACACGTGAACGGGAAATCATACGTGACAGTCATTAGGACTTTCATCACAATGGCTACTCTAAAGTAAGGATTTAATTTCTCTTCAGCTGAGCTAAATGGTGTAATACTGAGACACTCACACACACTAGATCTTTCAATAATAAGAACTGTCTTAACTTTGGTAAAATATGAATTCTTGGCTATAAGAACAGACCAATAAGACCAAGCTGTGGATTCAGTTTGAGTCTGCTCTGATCAAGTTTTGCAGCTTGTCGGTGTCAGTCTCCAAGATCGACCTCTGGACTTGCTTGGCATTGGAACAGATATTATTTTATTAATAACATTTCTCTTTCCTTTAGTTTTACAACATGTTTGTCAGACACTCAATACAGCAAAGCTTCTCACCCACACTATTTTATCAACCTTAGCTTAGTTTTAAAGCAAACGACTGAAGTAGTATTGTTAAAATTAGACTTTGGAGTGGTATAATTCATATGGAACTAATGCTTTTTCACAATCAGAATACTTTATTGATCCCTCAGGGAAATTATTTAGTTGCAGTTGCTCACAGTCCCGTTTACGGTACAATAAGAGTGAGAAAAGAGCAAGTCAATAAGTGTATACAGTAAACAAGTAACGTATTCACAATGAGACGTAAATAAAAATGTTAAGTATTTACAGACAGTATTTAAAATCAAACACACTTCAATTTTTAAAACAGCAACGTTTTGAAAGAATACTAACAGTTTTAGCATATCTGTATACTTGTGCATATGATTGAATTTTGTCCCTATTGCTGATAAGAGCAGTGGTACCATTTTCCTTCCTGTTAGTTTCCCAGGTGTCAGACGACAGATGCAGGACAACTGTGTTGTTTTTCGTTCTGTCAATTAAAGCAGAGCAGACATACATATCCTGTTGTGGAGAGAATACGTACTGTGGCAGACTGTGGGTGTCATCATTAATCACGGTTCACATGGCTTAATATTGGCATTGACGCCTTTCTTGAATAGGGTAAACGGTGCAGGGAGAGGCGTGCAATGAAGAACAAGGATAGATTGGCTTGGTGTCTGTTAGTGTGGCCAGCAGGGCCATGATTAGTGCCTTTCTTTCTGCTATCTAGTCCTTTTTCTTTCTATATTAAATCCTCTATCCAAGGTTTCCATGATTGTGCATGTATCTCAAGCAAGGAATCAGAATTAAACCCAATTTGGTTGAAATGTAGTTTTGATTTGGTCAGTTGTTTTGTATGACTATGGTAGTTTTATTCTTTTTTACTTCACTGCTCTGCTTTTTTAGAAAGGCTTGGAGCATATTCTCTGCGATATTGCAGAAAATAATTTGTGTTCAGTTTTAGGTACTGTTTAAGTCTCTCTTCGCTTCAGTCTGCAGCAATATTAATTCATCACATTTTAAGTTTAGGATAATACAAATCTTAATTATATCTTGCTTTGTTAAGCACAAACACAGTAGAGTCTCTCTCCACTCCACTGTATACACCTAAAAAGAACACCTGAAGTCATTACATAGTGAATGTAACCCTCCGTACTCATCTACTATCTAGATTTACGAGTCATGTTTCTGGCCAAGAATGAGAATAAAATTGGACACATTTGTACACTGCTGTATAAACAACAGAGTGAAAAACAACACATCTACATTGAAACATCTCCCCCTCTCAGAGACACAGACATGCACACACACACACACAACCACACACACACACACACAAACACACACACACACACACACACACACACATACTAACTTCTCTAGTTTTAGTGAGGAATTGCTTTTGCTGCTTGTGTGTGCCTTGAATTGCCGGGTTGCTTGTGAGATGACGCCAGCAGCTGAGACCTCCTACTGGTGATTCATTGCTTTAATCACTCTGGCTCTCCAACCTCTTACCAACCATGGCAGGGTTTGACACATCACTGCCTTCTCAGAGCACTCACACCATTTGTCCTATTTAGGACACTGTCTCTCCCCTTATAGACAATCAGATATTGGAGGTGCAGTGTTGTGTAGAGCTGGTAAAATACAGCCCAGCTGGCGCAGGTTGAATTGCTGTAAAAGTGTATATGTGGTCTTCCCCAATTCAACAGATGTGTTGTGGTTTCCTGTGTCATGGACCTAATCTGAGCCCATCACTGGAATATCACAAAAACTCGTAAAACAAGATTCATCCTACATGTTGATGTCAGTCTCATCTAAAAACAAGCCAGCTTGTTACCAGCTTTCAATTCCTCCCCTCTTGCTCTGCCTCCACCTCACTTGGTTAAATTAAAAGTGCTCATAACATTATATCCACAGCAAAACAGCATCCTTTATAAACCGCTATCGATTTTGCCCTGGTCTGTCTTTTTATTGCCACATAAGGTGGAAAGTGGAAAGGAAAGGTGGGAGCTCAATCACTCCCCTTTCCTCCATTTGCCACCAACCGTCATGGACCTCAGTGGCTCCGTAGATAGTGGATCATGAAGTCCTATCAAATACCAGCTACAGATGCATGTTGAAACTAAGGTGGTTTCAAACTACAGTAGGAACGGTGCCACTTTGGTGAAACTTTTGAGAAATAAAAAAAGGAAAAGAAACCTTACAGATGATTCACTCACAGAGTACATGAGGACACTGACATGTACTGTATGTTGGCTGAGAAAGTTATCCAGGGACTCATTTCTCACACAGAGATGAGAGCTTCATCTGAAGTCAGCTCCAAACGGATGCGACTGCTCATTATCCCACTCCCAAGGTTTCCAGTTTGCTTTCCTCCCTTCATTCATTGTCCGACTTTCCACCACTGTCCTCTCTTGCAATGTCTTTCCCAGCAAAAGCAGGGCAGCAAATTACACCTACATATGACGGCAGATCATAGGGATTGAATCTGTTTTGATGTCGCCGCAGAGGAAGTGAGAACATCAGCAAGTAAGGAAAACAGCAGGAAGTCTTCAGGGTTTACACGCTGTGGGACATTGATGTTTCACTCCCAGTGAGAGATGGAAGGAGACCAGGATTCAGCTCCCAAAAAGGGAAGCCAAGAGATTCAGCCAGAGAGGCTCGGAAGAAGTTGGCGTTCACTCAAAGTGTTGTTTCTTTACTTGCCAGGCTTTACAAACAGTGCAGTGTTTTTGTTATGTGTGATCAAATGAACCTTCTTTGATAGACTGCATGGCCGAAAATACAGCAGAAAATCTCTCCACATGACAAATCACCTTCTAAATGTGTGGGCATTCAGTCACTTCTCAAGATTTCGGTAGGAATTTGTTCCCATTTAGTTACAAGAGCGTCAGTGAGGTTGGCCTCCGATGTTAGTGGCCAGGCTTTTCCCAAAGGTGTTGGATGAAGCTGAGGTCAAGGCTCTGCAACACTGCCAAGTTTTTTCCACACCAACATGGGAAAACCCTTTTGTGCATGGAGGAGTCCTCAAAAGAATCAAATGTTATGTACAACCAGTAGTTTCTTCTGCTAGGACAGAATGTCTGTGCTGTGGCTGTTGGCCGCCCAGTGTGTTTTTGTGACAGTAAGCCACAGAGAGAATTTCTGATTGGATCACAACGCAGGGATCAGCTCTTTTCTGTCTTTGGGAAGATGCTTTCGGGAGCTTGTCTTCTCTGTGTGTTCCACGCCCTGCTGTTACAGAACGGGACTATAGGTCTGTCAGTCACAGTGTCAGAATTAGGGCCCGCAGTAGCCCCCACAGGCCTTTCCCCTTCAGCGTTCCTCAGGGGTGCCACTCTCAGATGACTGTTCCTTTCAGGCTGAGAGCTGCTGGCTGTCAAAACAGTCTGCTTGACAAAAGTGCTCGTCTGAAGAAACAGAAATGTGTGTGATGTGTGTGTGTGTGTGTGTGTGTGTGTGTATGTGTTTGTATGTGTGTGTTTGTGTGTTTGTGTGTGTGTGTCTTATTGCAAAGTGACAATACATTTCTTTCTTAGCGCATTTTTCCACATGCCTGTTAACTCTTTAACTGTGCAAACAACCACCCAGTCAGATTCAGTCCTAAAAAACAAAAAGCACAGTAATTTTAATTCAACCTATATTTTTTTAATTGTTTTATTTTTAATTGCTTATCCTTTTTTCTACGTGGACTTTGTCATTCAGCTGTACACAATGCAGCTTGATCCGTGGGTTTGGTGGTTGCTGCGGGGGTGAGGATTCGCTTTTGCTCAACTCTCTGAATTCTGTGATCAGGCACAGAGTCCAGGTCTACTTTGTTGACACTCCATGACCTGTACCCCATTGTTGTGCCTGCCATACTTTGGTGGCACAAATGGTCACAAGTCCATACTCATTTAGTCCAACAACACAGCAGTAGTATACATCTTATATTAAGAAATTCAGACTCTTGGCTCCAGAATTGGACATTCACACCACACCAGTGCCACTGTTTTAAACCACAACGTTCAACTAGCCCACCAGCTGAGAAACCTCTTACGCCTCAAAAGACGCCATCACCAACAGTCCTGCCCAGCACTCTCTCAACCTGCTGGCTGGAATTGCTTTAAGGTACATCAAGCCACATGTTGGCTTCCATTTCCCTCCATGGACGTTACGTCCTTCTACAATTTCATCACCCATGCTCATTCCATTCAACCCATTTCAGCTTTTGACGTGTTCAGAATTTGCACCGACTTCATCCGTTTATGATACTTCTCGTCATCCCAAGTTTATCAGACATCACCATCCACACCTCAAACTCTCTCATATTCACATTTAGAAGGTTCCTTCCCCATTTATGTTTTCCACCTCAGCTCCTACCTTAACCCTACGAGCCACTATTAAAATATATTGGCTCCAGGTACGCCGGCAATGCATCTCCACAACGCCCAGTTTTCACTATTCCAAAATGGCCACTTGATTCTGGTTTCAGAAACATCTAAACAGAATTCTATGCATTTCAGCCGTATCACCCAATCATTTTTCCAGCCACTCTTTCCGCATCGGCGCAACATTCACAGCCGCCAGATAAGGAATCTCCGACCAAACCGTTCAGTTCCCGGGTCGCTGGTCATCCCAGGCAAACCGATCTTACATTTACAAACAATCTCAACGATCTCTGTCAAGCCCACGCACAACTCAATTCTACACAATCGGACACTTTTGGGGGTCTGTAAACTATTTGAAAACTGCTTCTGAAACGGAAACTCCCACTCTGAGTCTCCTCCACCCGGTCATCATACATCCTCCCAGAACAGCCATTGGACTACATCCACATCACTTTATCTTCAGTACATTCATAACTTTCATCTGCACATTCACAATGTTCATTAAATCTTTAACTAACACATTGTGGCGTGGTCCATGCTAGTGAACACTTGTTCTATTTTGAGAGTGATTCTTTTGCTACTATTTCCTAATCCCACACTGACACACCCAGAGCCACTTTGTAGCTGTCACTTACACACTGCAGAGATGCTGAGGGTCAGGCTCTGCGTGCAGACAGCGCCATGATTTCCCAATGTTGGTATTAATATGTGCTTCCTACTCCTGTGTGTCAAACCACACAGGAGCAGGAAGTCAATCTCGAATGCAATGAAAATGCAAATTGTCTTTCAAGTGTTGACCTGCGCTGTCAATCAGCATCACAATAACACCTTTCATCGTCCCGCAATCAACCCGGACGTGATAGGGGCAAAACTCTCAGCCATGCCTTTTCCCTCATTCGATACAGATAAATCAATCACCCTTATTGTTATGTTATTTCTTCGTGGCTGTTCTCTATTCCACCATTGATTTATGGCATCCCTCCATTTGTCTGCTTTGTTTTGTCTTTATCCCTCCTTTCGACAGTTTCCCTCCACCCTGTCCCATCCGCAGAGGGAAGTTTTTATTATTGGTATAAAAATAAAAATACAGTTGGTGGAAAAAAGATAAAAGAAGCTGGAGGTAAATGGGATGATTAATGATTCTTAATCAACTCCAGGCTCTGTTTTCAATTACAGTTCAGAGGTATTGGATTTTTTTTGTTTTGTTTTTTAGGACAGCTCCAGACTACCAAATAGCCCATCTTTATTGAAGACCCAGGATGGAGTGAGTTTGTGACAAAAGTTGGTCTTAGATAAGAAAGGGAGGTTCACAACATTGGTCTAATTTCCTCTTATTTGTTTGAACTTATGTGCATCAGAAATTGGTTCAGATCAACCCAGCTGTAACAGAAGTTTAACCTGTATTAGTCAAGGCAAGGGCAGTTTTCAAATTTGATGAAGCACTAACAAAAGATTTTTTTGCCACTGGAACATAAAAGATTTGTGTTGTAGCCCAGAAAACCTTTAGCAAGAGTAGATTGTATCTCATCGTACATTATGCACAGCAACTGGATTCTTACTTGATTTAAATGAATAGCTCGAAATTCCTTTTTGGTTCTCATGGGTTCTTGCAATATCCCTGGATTACGCATGTATGGTGGGAACACATGTCACACAACAATTCCTCTTGTCAGGCTTAAAGTAATACTTTGTATTGTGTCTGAACTACCAGCAAACTGAACCAGTCCAGTGAGGAGTTACAGGCAGCTACGTGTTTGGTTTATGTGTGTGAAGGCTGCAACTGTTCATTCAAAACAACAATGGCTGACACGATGGACAGATGGTTTATCCAATCAGCTGCCAGGAATATGGTTTTTTTAAATGCCTGCCCTTTTCCCAAAAGTTTTCAAAGACAGCATCTCAGATGGTTTTGTGTTTACAATGTATGTGTGTGATTGAGCAGACTCATTCCTTAAATTGTTCAGTCATCGGGACCGGCCGACATAATTAATGCTTTTTCTAAGTGTTTTCATCTGAGTGTTTATTGCAGATTTTGTCATATCTTAAGAACTGCAACAATTATACAATTGAACCTTTTTTTACTCCCCAGTTTCTCCTCACTGCCAGTTTAAATTATATTAGATTTGCTGCCATGGGTTTGTGACAATGATATGCGATTTGTCTACGAGATCAGAGTTTGGAGTCTTATCTGAGTCTGTTGTCCTTACCTTGCCCCTTTACCTCTTTTGACAGCAACATACCTTTATAATGACCAGCATAAATCACGTAGAAGTATTTTTTTTTGCTTAATTGTCTTAAGCTTGTTTTAACGAGATATATTTAGAAATGAGGAAGTGCCTCTGTCCTTTGCTGGCTCAAGAAGCAGAATATCAATTTATGCTGCTGTCCCAATAAACAACTTCTCCATCTTGCAAAATAGGAACATCGGCCTCATTCAGACTCATAATGTCTGCACTCCAACATTTAGGGATAGCAAGTATTAGGCAAAACCTGTTTTGGCCCAATTGTGTCAAATATTTGTGTTTTATATTCCAATATTCTATTTTATCACACATGCACTTGTGTCAGTTTATGTGCCTGATTTTTTGATGGCCGTTTCTATGGTAGGCTCACTAATCAAATGCTGGAGTTGACAGACTCTTCTTTTGTTGTTGGTAGGGACTTCAGTACTGTGTGGGACCCAAATATTGATCGGTCGAACGCAAGGGTCACTGGGGTTCAAGCGCAAGCCACAAATGCTTTGAACTCATGGGTCAGCATCTTGGGTCTTATATTTGGCGTGCAGTTAATCCCACCTGTAAGGATTATTCCTTTTTCTCAGGTAGACATCAATCTTTGATTTTCTCTTACGCAATCCATACCATCAGCGGAGTCACTACAATTTCATTCATAGGACACACAGTATCTCACGGTATAAAATGCATCACATGAAAATAATTAACAGCCCTTCATGCACTTTTTGCCCACTAAAAGCTCAAGGTACTTATCTTCACATGATCTGGGATTGCTCTACTGTTGGTCAGTTC
>NC_048408.1:19194541-19197456 GCF_013103735.1 Etheostoma cragini
TTCAACTTGCTGTATTTGCTGGACTTACAGCGGCCAAGAGAACTCACCTCACGACTTCCATTCGCACAAGGACCCTTTCCTTTTTGGGTGTTACATACATGGAGCTCTTTGCGGCTCGCACAAATGGAGCGCCACAAAAGACTTTGGATACTCACCATTGCCTAATCTTTGAAGTCCATGCTGTAGACTTGTGTCATAACCTTCTTGCCTCTATCTGTGCATGTGTTTGGCCCCTTTTGTCTTATGCTGGTCTTGCTGTCAATGCCTCTTGGTTTTGTTTGGCTGGCAGTGTCTGTCTCTGTGTGTCTTGTTTGTGAGCTGCAGACATCGTTCTTGCTGTTGTGTTTTTGTTGTGTCTTCATCCTTCCTGTATTTCCTCTCTTTGTTTTGGTGTGGAAACATTTGATTGCAAGGAAGGATTGTGAAAAAGGTGCGCTGTACCATCTTCGGTATGTGTAGTGTACTTTTCTTAATTTTGTCATCTAGATCAATGTTTTGCACTTTTGCTAATTTGCTTAAATAAAAAAATGTGATCGTAAAAACAGCAAACAAACACTGGCTGTTCTCTGTACTATATCAGTATTTCAAAATAATGCATATTCATTTAAATCGGATTTTCAGAATTTCAAAAGTCAAATAAATATTTACCTCATTTACCAAAGAGCTTTAAAATGTGAAGAACGTGTTCAGATTTTTCAGCATTTAACAGTATCTGTTTCGGGGGGCGGCCTACAGCTCACTCAGTTAGTGGCCTCGCCCCATCTTGGCTGAGTCCTGCAGCGGCCGGGGTTTGAATCCAGCCTGCAGCCCTTTGCTGGGTTTCATGATATTGAGATTAAGGCCAACGTCATCAAACCTGAGACTGTTGATGTTTGATTAGTTCCATAATCACTCATCAAATTGTTTTGGGGGGTTTTGGGTCTCAGCACACTGCCATCCGTCATGTGTATCTTGTTCTTAGATTTGTTTTGCTCCCTCCATGCAGATTTGTTTGGATGCTTCAACATGTGAAAATCTAACATGCTTGAGATAATCCTATGGCCTGTGCACTGGCATTTGCAAGCAATTTAATTATTTATCCCTCACACACCATAAGATTGTCAATACCAATCAGTGCATGTCTGTTCAGACTCTGTCTGGTCTTCAAAAATAGTCTAGAAGAAAATCAGGCTGCCAGCTGGGTCGTCGAACTAAAGCACAATCAGTTTAAGTGTATGTTAACAAATAAACTAAAAATGATGCAGTCCATGTGACATGAAAGTGGCACAGCAAGCTCAAGATCTAATGTTCTTCCTTTCAGCCATAATGGGCTGATTTTAATCATCAATGTACGAATAAATAGAAGTACAAGAAAAAGAAAAGTGTTCTACCCAGTTTCACTAAAAATATGTATTTAAAGTATACGTATCATGTCTAAACAATTAATAGCATTTCCATAAAATGTTAAGCTTTTTCTTACAACCAATATGCATTTTACTGTACTTTTTTCTTATGCCTTTAGATGAAACAAAAAAAATTCTTTTATTGTGAAACTGTTGAAACTATTGTCCCTGTATGCTCTTCTCCCTTTGTCCCTGTCTGTTGACAGATCAACAGATCATGTTCAGTTGTGCTCGCCTTCTAGTTTCCATCCTCTGCGAAAATTTGAAAGCATACAATATTTACTGTCCCTTGATCTTTATATCTCTTGCTTGGTGTCTCTTTGTAAGTGTTTGTTTTTAGCATGTTCTTATCAGTCCCCTTTGTATTCTGCAGTTTTGTTGTATTACACTGCTGTATACTGTATGATGTTGGATGGATTTGAATGTTCTGGGATTTCTTTGTGTTTTGTTTGCATTTTTTTTGTTTAACTCAAATTAAAACTTTATTTAGGTATTTTACATTTTCCAAATATTTTGCATGGATTTACTTCATCATTGTGGATAATTGTGGATGTCATTATGGTTTGAATGGGACATTGTAATCACACAGAGCAGAGAGGAACTGTGCTGATAATGTAACCATTCATGGGTTCCCATCCTCTTATACATCCAGAGAGGCCATTTCGTCTGGTGTTGGATTACTCCTGAAAGAACGTCTTGATGGGTCTTTGGCTGCTAAAATATTTTGACCACATTTGCCGAAATGCCATATTGATTAGCTGACAGATCACACATCCCTAAATTATTGATTAGTTTAGTTACATTTGGCGAGGTCAAGTCCTGCAGGAACTAGTGGCTACAGAGCCAGTTCAGGTATACAAAGCCTATGGCTTTAGGCTAAATCTAAAACTAGCATTGCACCGCTACTATATTATACCGTAAAGCTACAATATGCTAAATATATAAGTATAATAAAATACACATTTTTTATTATGCATTCGTGCCCTTTCTTAATTCTGAGGTTATAACAACCAGTACATTTTAATATGTACAACATTGTGACATTTTATAAATGATTCATTAAGATTGAGCCAGTCTGAAAAGTAAAACCTTCTGGCTTTGGGTATTCTCTCTGTCAGACAAAAGTTTAAAAACATTAGTGATTTCTACTACTGTGCATGCGGGTATACGAGTATGCCTGCATGTATGTGTGTTTACACAATTGCGTTGGCTAAAATGCATGCTGCACACACACACACACACACAAAGGAATGTGTAAAACAACCATATTTGCACAGTGGATTCCTGCTGATAGAGCACTTATCCTATGGGCCCTGGCCTGTCAGTCAAATCCACATGTACCAGGGTAAGTGACGCATGAAGGGAGTTTGAGATTTTAAGTCATCTTCAGTCCAGTCCTTCTGCCTCCATTTCTGTTCCAACGCTCTGCTGGCCACAAAGACTGTATAATATCTTCCATGACTGAAGAGTGATTTCAAATAATTTAACAGAACAAAATGTTAGTAGTCACTGAAAGAAAAAAAAGGGCTTATT
>NC_048408.1:19197556-19204581 GCF_013103735.1 Etheostoma cragini
TTCACTGTGTATACATATATATACATAAGTACTTTTCAGTATCAGAATGGCATATTTCCTTGAAAATATACTACTTTTTTTAAGAATTACACTACAATATTACTACTACTTCTAGTACCACTGGTGTGCCACCTGCTACAGTAACACAGCGTGCCGCTTGATGCCGCTGTTGCATCCTGATTATGTTCGCTGTCCGTGGTGCTGAAATGATCAACTGCTATGTTCAATCCAATGTTTACAATATTGTTGTGAAAAATGAATGTGCATACAACAAATGTATTTAGCAATAAGAATCACTCAAATCACTCATTCCACTTCCAAAGGCTCTCTGGTTCTCCACGGAGCCGGTGATCTACTCCAAAACTCCTGGCGACCGTTTAGAATCCCATAAGGAAATATTCCTTTGTTACTCTGCATGTAGTAGAATACAAGTAGGCTACATTAAACTGGTAAATGCCTTTTTCGTACTGAGGCCGGAACATTGAAAGTTAAGGGTTTTAATGTTACTTGAGTGCTTTTTATGTCACTATTTAAAGCCGTAGATGGCGCTATACAGAGGTGAATGCGGCTGCGGAGGCTTCAAACCATCCGGATATGTCCATCATTGTGCCGCTGGATCAGTCAAGTCAGCTAGAGGAAGCCCCAACGATACAGGAAGTAATGTGGATTTTCCTCCCAAATAAAATAACTAAATGTGTTCGCACTGAGCAGTAGTAATAGGGTAATCATGCCATCAAAATCACAGTACAAAACCTGTTTTAAATCAGAGGGCCCTTGTTAGAGCTACTCCGTAGAATGACATGTTTCAATTTTTAAATACCCAGCACAATTACATCAAATATAACAGAATAGAGACACATAAACACAAAAAGATCCTTCCCAATATCACCCACTGGATCATCAAGTTCTACATAAATCAAATCACTTACTGTAGTTACACTCTCTTTAAATGTAATTTCCCCTACTGAACAGTCTCCCACCCTCCACACACGTTTGCATAGGTTACTACTTTAGCATTTTAAGTGTCTATAAGTTTAAAAAATGTTTTGTAAAATATGAAAGATAATCAGTGTATAAAAGAGAACAAAGGCAAACAACAATGATAAAATCTGTCCCCAATTACAAATTTATTTTAAATATTAGTTGTCAAGTTTTCTGATTGTTAAGTCCTCTGTTGCAGAATGTGGGAATTTCGTGTGTAATAAACCTTCCACGACTTTACATGATTGTTTAATTTTGTTACTTTCCCTCATGACATCAGTAGAATTGATCATTTACGAACAAGGGTATTATTTTGAAAAGGTCAACCGGACGTTTAAGACTACTAAAGCTAACTTGCCTCTTGAGAAGTGAACGAGTACGAGGCTGACTTGGTACACTCGCGCTGGCTCCTCCGTGAAGTTAAAATGTCCGTGAAGCTAGCTCTCCCCTCCGTAAAATCCTCCACAGAGGCAACGTAGATATCAAACGGCACACTTATAACTACAGGTTTTGACAACAACGCCATATTTTTGTAAGTAACTCACATCGGATATGACTCGGGTCGACACAATCTACAGCGACTTCACCTCAGATTCAGAGTGGTTGCCTGACGTCGGAATAACGCTTTAAATCCCATTTTCAGACGCGGGAAAGGAGACTTGCTAAATGAAACTTTCCACCATTTCCCCTGGAGTGATAAAGAAGCACTTATGGGTGCCGTGTTCGTTTAAGATAACCGAGTTGACTGCCGCTGTGGACCTCTGGATGGGACGCAGATAAAATGTTTGGTCACGTCAAGTTCCAAGTTGGGAGATTAGCAACAATGTCAGAGGTCGCTCGTTTTGGAAAATGATTACTGGCAGCACCGACGGTAAAATAATGGTCAGAAGATGTCTAGTAACGTTCAAACCGTTCAGGTAAGACACGCGCTGACCGCGATATATGTCCTGTTTAGCCTCCAGCATTGTGGTTGGTTAGTTGTATTGATTAAAATGTGTTCTTTCACTGCTTATATACGTGCACTACCATAGCATTGTGTGTACTATGTGGAGCCAAGGTGTGTGTATGTGTCAGCACTCCCCTACACACACACACACACACACACACACACACACACATACACCAGATGTTTCTCCACTAAATGAGTTAGATTAAGACCCACCTGGAAAAAGGGACATCTTGCAGCTGTAAATTATGAAAGAGCCATTGTAAATATGCCTGTACTACCAGTCAGACGAGCTCTAACTTAGTTTCTTACTGCATGGGTAGATTCATCATCACTGTGTGGCTGGGCTTTGTTTGTAAAGATAAAAAAGGGAATCTGTTATACGTGTTAACCACTTAAACAGTTGATACTATCCGTCCATTGAGCTGTGCTGTGCCAACCTGGTTAGATTCACGCTACACTGAATTACTTCACCTGCTGTAGTAGATCAAGCACTGTTCAAACACACTCAATTAAGCAGCTTTGTGACAAGGGACACTGACAACACAGACTGAGAGTGCGTCACAGGTGAGTGTAGCATGTATCATGTTCAAAACGATATTAGATCCCCAGACCAGATATGGATTTTTTTTGTTATCATTTTTCCATGAAAAGTAGATTATTTGGTGACATCCACCTTCATTTGGCAGTTTTAACAGGGAAAAGACAAAAACATGGGGAGAGATAAAGTTGCCTGGCCTGACTTGAACTCTGGTTATTGCGATGATGCATCTTAGATCACTGCAGCACCAGAAGACCAATTTTCCGTGAATAAAGATAAGTAACTGTGTCCACATTTTTAGACAAGAGGAAAATGAATTGACATGTCTGATTTTAGGCTAGTTCAGGCATAAAAAAAAGTTTCTAGGAAAACACTACATCTAACATCTACATCACGCCTATCAGAACTCTTCTCGCTTTAAAATCATCCACACCTTGAATTTAAATCTGATAAATCTATATGTGTGAGGAAGCCAATTAGCTGATAGCAAATCTCTCCTTCTGATCCAATTATAGAGAGCGGAGCATTTACTTTAAGCCTGTTAATTAAAGACTCGTCAGGCAGGACCAGGGCCTTATCCTCTCATATCACCCACCTAACACCACTTTGGAAAACAACTAAATGATAAGAGGGGAAACGATCGCCCTAGGACAGCATCAGGCCAGCTTGTGCACACCCCACAGTAGCTGAATATGTTTCTCTTTTTTCCCCTCTTCTCTTTCTCTTTCAATTGCTGTGTTGCAAACACGCATTGCTGCTTTTTATTGCACACACACAAACACACACAGGTTTATTATTATCCATTAGATCACAGAGATAATAAAGTGTATTAGAATATGGATGGTAAGCTATAAAATCAGCCAGTTTCGCTTCACGTCCTCTGTGTAACCCCTTTATCTTGTCAAACCTGTCATTGGGCCTCTTCAGTTTCCCTGACTGTAATAAGACAAGGCTTTGAGGATGAGAATGAAAAACAAATACTGGAAATGTAAAGGCTAAACACTTGTCCTAAAACAGGTCAGTGATTCAGATTTTTCAGCTTCCACCTACAGTACTTGGCTTGCTGACCACATGGTAGTATAGTAAGTGCATAATCCATGCAGGTAGAAGTATCTCTGGATCATGTTGGCATATTCTTGACAAATGATCCCTTCATTGTAATGATGGTTTGGGATTGGATTCACATCAGTTAATGTATTGCTGCTCTGTGGTTCTCCTGACAGCGATTGAGCTATTCTATTTCATTCCACAATGTGCCTCGAACAGATGGGGGTACTGTTTTATTATTTCATAATATTACAGTATCCTGGGAGAGAAAGATAGGTAAATGAGAAAGCATAGTGTATGAGCCATATGCTTAGATGCTGGGACTTGGAATAAATACGGTATGATTATAATTTCCTAATGTTTTCAGTGTAGATCAATAAAGAAATTCTACGGGTAGGAGTGGTCATTGGCATACTGACACTTCACTTTGAAGCTCTAATCCTGATGATCACAGTGATCATCATCACATGAAAGTCTGTCTCTGCCAGCAGTAAATTAAGTTGATCAGAATTGGGGAGTCTAAATTTCAACATGTATTCAGACATGCATTACAGTTTGTCGTTTCACAAGTGTAATAAGTGCTGCAATTGATTAGATCAAACTGCAGCAAAATGTAATTTGATCACTTTGCTTCCAAAAAGTATGGAATACCTGGAATTACTATATGGAATATAGTAATAAATGACCAATTCCACTGCAATGACGGTATAGCTGTAATCATGTTTGATTCAACCCATTAGATTAGATCCTTGATGATGATGCTGATTAGTCACTGCCGATATGTTCTTTGTGTTGAACATTAAAAAGTATCCTCTAGAAGAGCCATATCCCACTGTCCTTGAAGCGGGTGTGTTACAATAGAACTCAGGACAAGACACATTGGCTCCGTATTGGAATATAAAGTCACCCAGGAGCCTGCCAAACCACCACGCTCTATACTTAACAGATTATTCAACATCATTTTGGTCCCTTTAGGTCAATCTCATCACTCCAGCAAATGTTCTTTTAAGTGGCCATTCATTCTTGCTGTTATAGGAACTCATCTCTCATAGCTTAATCAACATTAAGAGGTTTTGTTCAGAACTTTGCGTGACTGGAGCTACTTACTACTCCAGGAAGTGCTGTCAGATTCCACACCAGGCTGTGCATTCAAGCAAACCGCTCTTGCCTGGCTTTAAAGAGAAAGGAATAGTTATGAATAATGTATTCCTTTGTTCTGCATTCCAACCTCCAGTGCAGAAGTTATGAGTTTAAAGGTTACTACCTGTGTAAGATAAATTATGAAGTGAATTGTGATAATTATATCATCAAAAATGTATTTTCTTCATGCTGTTTTATCACATTATTGTTTTTAGCAATTCCTCATATGCTGGATCCAATTTGCAACTGCTTGTTTGCGATAGCAGCACTATCTATACATGTATTTTGAAAAATCACAATGCATTCACCCAAACAAATATACATGATGAGGACATTTAGGATAATAACTTCAGCAGCTACATGTAGTATACTGGAGTGATAGCAATTCTTTGTCACATAAATCTGCCTTTGTACTGCACTACTCTTACAACATCGTCAAATCATTTTCTCTTGTGGTGTTAGCAGCAGAGCAGCACGTAAGTGGGTCTTGTTACTCATGAAGGCTCACTGGTATTATGTCCAGACGATGAGAATCCCAGACCGCTTTCCCCCACTGGTTCCCCAAGGAGTCTTGGCATCATAAGATAATCTTTGATCCATATACAGTCAAGCGAGTAGCCTAACTAGGGCAGGATTTACACAGATACAGAAGACCTGATTTTCAACTCTTTTTAGTCAAAGATCTGATTCTCTCATGGCTGTCTAACAAGGGAGAACCCACACAGTCTCTTTTCATTTTTCTCTTCTGAGGCACAGTAGCAATTCAAAAATCACATCAGTGCCACAAAGTGGGATAAAGGAAAAAGTTTATGTTTCAAAGCAAGATCGGCACTGCCGAGTGGAGACCACATCCATGGATTTTAATATCACCTGTGTCTAGTTTAAAGAAATAGGTTCTGTAAACGTAAAACAATGCTGACACGCCTATGTGTACATTGGTGATTGGAATTGTTCCTACTGTCCATACTTACGTTGGCTATTAGGGCTGCACAATTAATCACATTTTAATTACAATCACAATTTTGGCTTCCCACGATCAAATTTGCGTGATTGGGCGATATTTTAAATGCATCATTCCATTCATAGAATGCTCCGTTTTTTTTGTTTTTTTTTGCAAAGCCAATCTACCGCTCTTTAAACCACTGTCTGATCATGTGCCAGTCAGAGTTGTTCCCTGCACCGCGCAGCTTAGTTTCTAGATGTAGACAGTCATGGAGGATAGAGTAACGTGAAGAAAATTCAACAGAAAGCAGTCGGTTATATGTTAGTATATATGTTAGTAGGCCTACCTCTCCCCTACTCTCTCTCCGACTCCCTCTATCCTCTTACCTTCCATGCAGCCCCGCTCCCATTACCTCACACACGGCTCCCAGCAACTCAAAGAGACACAGCGCCGATCCACACTGCTGACATTTGTCAACAGTTTTGATTGTAATTAACACAGCTGTATATTGTTAAGCATGAGAAGAAAACCTTTAATTGTACCAGTGTTTCCGCTGGTAACCTTGCCATTGCGGCCGCCACGGCAAAAAATGCAGAAGAAGTTATCGAATGCAACTAACTTCAGTTTGTAGAGTAATAGCGTGTGAGACGGAGCTTGCTGTACCTGGGCGAGAAATGTGACCCATGGTCAGAATATCATAGTTAATAAAAAGGCAGCGCAGTGACGACACAGACATTTCATACACAAGACGTGTGCAACTCGGCTGACTCGCCCTTCGACCCGTGCTGGACCCATTCATAATGAGTCAGCCGTCACTCTGTGAGTACGTCCATGGCACTCCCCCTCTCTCTCTATTTGTTTTGGTTAAAATCAACAAATAATCGTGATAATTAATCGTGATCTCAATATTGATCAAAATAATCATGATTATCATTTTGGGCCCATAATTGTGCAGCCCTCCTGGCTATGAGAACACCCACTCAATTTGGCTAACTCAGGCTGCTGAAGCCTTAAATTGGCTTTGGTTAAACAGAGGACTGGGTTTGGTTCCCTACATTAGAGTTGTATTAAATATGGATATTCTTGGGGAAGTATGGACAGGAGAAACTATTGCACATCACTGATTTACTGTTCATGTGAGTATTTCTATTAAGATGGAATTGAAATATTTAGACCTATCCTTTAACAATTTGTCACTTACCACGGCATTTTATAAACAACAGAAGTTTAAACCTTTCACCCTTATTATGACAGTTGTCGATATAATATAGTATAAGTTGTTAGTATGCCAACTGTAAAACAACAAACTGTTTTCAAGTTTCTACTTTTCTGCTTGTGATCGCTGCTCTATTTATGCTCTGCCTTCTGGAAGTGCTTCCTGCTGTTTCTTGCCTGTCTCTCTTCTCCCCTCCTCTTCTACTCTCCTC
>NC_048408.1:19204681-19230563 GCF_013103735.1 Etheostoma cragini
TGTGATTGGCTGCTTAGAAATTAAGTGTTAACGAGCAGTTGTACAGGTGTACCTAATAAAGTGGCCGGTGAGTGTATAAGGAAACGCATGTGAATATATGTTTGGTGAAATGTTGATTACTCAGCCAACAGCATACTTTACAGCAAGACAAGACAAAAGAAAACAAAACTATGCATCATTTACAACAGAATGAATCCTCTTAAAGGTAAAATCCCTTTTTCAAACTTTTGTCTTGCAATTTACAGCTGCCCTGAATACTCTCAGAATTCTCTGTTAGGCTCTCCATCATATGGAAGTCAAGTAAAGCAAGCCTGTATTACATTCTTTACATCAAGTGGAATTTAAGGTATGAGGATGCATTGTATTTTCCTACATTTCCTAAGATTTGTCTTGAGTCAGGGGCTGATTTGAATACAGAAGACTAACATTAACACAACCTTTTACTAAGAAAGATGTGGAGTAGTGAAAGGTTGAATGGGCATCAAGGATGGACCTGAAGGTGTTAAGGAACCCAGGGAGTGAGACACAATGTGGGAGAGAGGGTTGTCAGAATTCCAACAAACGGGAGAAAAGGATTAGACATGCCTATATAGAGTTAGTCTTTATACTCGAAGTTTCACTTCCAGGATTTCTCCTTTGCCGGCAGAAATGACGCCGGAATTCATTGTTCGTTTCGGCCTTATGCTTTGTTTGTGTTGTAAATTTTAAACTCTGGTTGATTAATGAGAACTCTGGTCAACTCCTCCTCAGACTATCTGTCCAATCTGAGACTTCTGTTGCACAACTAAAACAACTTTTTAACGTACACATGTTCCACCAAAACCTGTTCCTTCCCGAGTCTACTTTGCAGCGGCATCTGAGCTCCTTCTGGGGCTTAGCACTACCCATGACAATTGTGATTGGTTTAAAGACAGGCCAATAAACCAGAGCACCTTTTTTCTATCCCGGAATCTAGCCAGATCCTCTTCAGCAGCGCTGCAAGACTAATATACTGTAGAAGGAAATTGTATTACGGTGGGTCATGGTCTTGCTCCTGCACTGAGGTTAATAATAACTTTAGCTAGTGCTGAACAGTTACAATATTAAAATGTGATAATGCCCAGATTTGTAAAAGCAGATCAAGTTTTGAGAGCTATTGAGGTTAGAATCATGAGCGTGTATGCAAAGTGGAACTAAGAGAGTAAAATACAGTAGAATTCCTTGGAGGTGAAGGATCTCACCTTTTTATACAGTAATGTGTACAGCGTGTTTCTTTGTCAGACATAACTGTGAAATGCTTTATAACTGCGACCATGAAATATTCCACACTGCACATTGGTTGCTGCGCTTGTGTTGCATGGACACTGAAGCCAAATCTCAACAGTGTATTGTCATTATCACATGACTCGAAGTAAAGGCTGACTGCCAGTGGCAAGGCAGGAAAAATAGAGTGCTGTTGTGATTCAAAGTCAGAGGTCATTTGTGGAGACCAGTAACTTCTCACTACTTCTGCAGTTAATACAAGAAATCCTGCATCCTGAGGGCGCCTCCACAGATGCGTATACGTAACAGTGGATGAAGCATGCCATGTGTCAGTTTGCGTTGGTGTGAGAGCAAGTGAAAGATGGAGCAAGTGCTACTATTACTGTAAATAAGTCAGGTTGGCGTTGTGTGAGGGTGTGCTGTAATATGTTACAGCACACCCTCACTATGGAGAGAAAGATGAGCAAGTCAAAATGGAAACAGAAAATAGTAGGTTTAACTGAATGCATATGTAGAAGCATATTCCAAAAATCAGGTGCAATGTTGGTGTGTGACAGAGAAAATGGAGGTGGGGGGGGTTACTGTGTTTGTGATACATTAAGATAACTGTGTATGGGTCTGTGTTTCTTAATAAAATGTAGTTGATTAATCAACTATTCATGCAGTGCAGCCTGGGAAGACATCTGGTGCAAGCTCATTAAAAACTGTATAGTGTCCACCCATGCTTCCCCACAGGAGTTGTGTGTGTGTGTGAGTGTGTGTGTATGTTTGTGCGCGCCCCCCTTTTGTACGTAAATACCTTTTGTGCTTGTCTATGCATAAACAACGCCTGTATCTTTTATCATCTACAGTGTGCCTTGGTACACTTGTTTGTGTATACCCCACTGTTTTACTCTCTTTTCTCCCTTTATGCACATCTCTGTGGTGTACTACCTCACACTGTTTATGCTGCTTGCTCCCTTTGTGCGCTTGTGTGTGTGTGTTTGTGATGAGCTGGCAGGAAATTGGCTGTTAAATGGGGCGACAGCAGCAATGTGGGACAAGATTGAGACCAGAGAGACCAATCCATCTGCTCTCTTGCAAATCAGTCCCAAAACAACTGGCCCTTTCATTAAGCCTCCAGTCACCACCTGCAGAGCAGCACGGACATACATACACACACACACACACACACACACACACACACACACAGTTCTAGTCTCGTGTTTCATTAACTACATGTCATTTCTGGCTGCAGAGCAAAGCTACTTCATTCAGTGGTGACATTAGCGGTGTCTTTTTTTATTTGCCTGGAATACATTTACTTAGGTAAAAAACTGTTATTGTTTTTAACATTTTTCCACAGGCTGGGAATTAGACTTCATCACTATGTTTGTGACCATTTGACAACTGTCAAGACATTTCAGATTTGTGGTAAGAAAGCAGCTAGGGCTAATACTGTACATTAATTGTTTTTATAGTAATATGGAATTTGAAAAGCAGCCAATATACCAACAAAGCACAATATAACTTAAAATTCATTAATTCATTAAATTAATTAGTAAAATAAAAATATATTTTATCTGGCCATCTTTGAGCCCCCCTTGTTGAATAGCCTGTAAAAGGCCTTTAACTTGACTGCTGAAAGAATGTAACGTATTCTGTACGCCGACAACCAAAAACTGCATTGAACAGAGTCAAAAAAAATGGATGGATCAACGGCCAATGAATAACGGTTTTGGCCTTTTTAGCCTACTTCTTTTAGAAAAAGTGGCAGGTTCTTCTTTATGAAAACTAGCTTCTCTGCTTTCTCACATGAAAGTCGGTAAAGTGAGGGGTGTTACCCCCAAAAGAGCATCGGCCCTGAGGGGAGCATCTGTGATTTCCCAGCATGAAATGCAGCGCTAAACAGTCTCTCGCTGTCTATGCTTGTGAAAGAAGCATACAATTAACTAGGATTGGAATCGCTAAATATTGTTGTTTTTATTTGACAGTTTTGACAGAGCTTCCACACTACCGACATTTTTGCAGCATTTCCAAAGCGTGCGCACCTCTCACTTTACCCTGGTTATATTGATTGTGTCATCAAAAACGTAATTTAAGGCAACATTTCACCATTTTCACTAATTCGGCCAAACACCGAAAGGGCTTTTTTGCCTCATTTTTTTTGTCCGAATATTTTGTTTGCCGAACATTTGGTGCTTTCCTAATCCTTTAGCATCCCTTAACAGTTTTGCCCCTTATAGTCCACAGAAATCCTTTAGTCACTATTTTCCATTTTATCTCCAAATAGATGTTATTGCATAACATGGTTTTCTATGTCCTGGGTTAGGGATGTAAGCAGCTGTCATCTAAAAGGCTAATCATTACGGGGGATGTAATGTATTGACAACAAGGCCATCAGAAATACACGTAGCAAAGATGCTTTTCTGTAAAGTATATAAATCAAATTCATAGGCTTTCATCCTGCATTGGGCCATTGTAATTTTTACACAGATATGAGCTTGCTTTTTGCACACAATAACAGCCAAATTTGTGTAGGGCTTTGTCACCTTAGGGGGAGCACTGATAACAATTGTTTGGGTATTAGCTGAATTTCTTAGCCTTAGTGGATTATCAGCTTCCACTGGAGGTTCAGAGTGCAGGGTTGTCGCTCAAATCCCCGTCTCTCCTCAGTGACTCACAAACTCATCAAGTACTGTGTGGCATAGATGGAGAGGAATGGGGGCTCAATAGTGAAAATGAGAAAATGTGGGAGGAAGACAGAGGTAAAAGTAGAATAAGAATTGTATGTGTTTGTGGATGCATCTGTGATTTAAAGCAAGCAAGAGAATGAGATTTCTAAAGGTTGCTTTCCTAACAAAAGAGAAAGATGAAAAAGCAAGATAAAAAGGTACACAACCAGATACTTTTTCCCTCTAGATTCAAACACATCATACATAAGGGAGATATTAGCTTGATCAAAGGCCCTCCCTATGGAGCTTGTTTATACCCTGCTGTTTATTACATTAACAAGGACCCATGACAGTCCCTTCACCCTAAGCATGTTTGTTCTAGCTGAAAGACTCAGGGCGTTCTCGCTCTCGAGGTGGGTCCCTGCTGGGAGAGGGATTTTATCTATTTTCCTCAGTTTAAAATCTTGCAGTTCTCTCATCTTTGTAGGTTTAGTAGCTAACCGCTTTAGAATATTGTCAATCAAAGACTGTGAATTGTCAACTGAAAGACTTGTTATCGCCATGAGGATAGCACTCTGTTTGGAAATGCTGCTGTGCTCAGATCCAAGCAGGGGCCGAGACTAAGGGTTGTTTGACTCGCATTAAACTCTGTGTTCTGTGATGGTCGTCTGAGAGTTTCCATGACATCAGTCAAAAAAAGACTCAAGCCCCTGTGTCACATTCCCAAAAGACGTTTCTACTTGTGTCCTAACAGGACCTCAACTGATGGATACTCTAACAAGCAACTGCAGCTGACTTGCATATTCATTTCTTTGATTATTCTAAAGTGCATACAGGGGTGTGCAATGTGAAATGATGGAGGAGTTTATATTTATGTTTGAAAATGATGATGATGATGATCGTGATATGACCTTTCTGTCAGATCGCCCACCCCCTAAGTGCGTGTATATTTCCGCACATCAATATGCAGTAGCTGGTAGCGGTTGAGCACACTAGATACCCCCCGCTCTTTGATCCCTCTTTCATTTTTCACACTTGATGTTCATCTCTATCACACACTCCCTGCAGTTATGTTTTCTTCCCATCGCTTCATGTCGAACAAATCTGGCATGACAATCTTCTGCATGTCGCTGGCGTTAGGTGCAGCAGGGGATTCAGTCGGGGTCGGGGAGGACACTTTATCATTGCACTCATAGTCGTGTGTGTTGGGGGGGTCTTTCCGGATAACACCTTCAAATAGGTGCCAAAAATATTTAAAAAAAATTCTGTCCTCCCAAAGTGCAATGGGAGTACATACCCAAAGCACCACAATGTAAATCGCCAAGTCCTCTGCTTGTTGCTGCTTTGCTGTTTCCTTCCACTCTCGGCCTGGGGAGGGAGAACACAGAGAGAAACACTGCACACAGACCAACCAGCAGGACATCTTGCACTCACAAGACATGAAAAAGAGTGTTCGAATGAATTTGCGACAGGCGACTGCTATCAAATTTGCTTAAGCCATGCCGCGCTTTAATTGTGTGCAATACAAAAATGTAACTGCCCCTCGTATAAATAGATGGAGAGCATAACTAGACTTAGAAATGCATGCATAACCAGGAGACACTTATTTTTTTTTGACATGGCTCCTCCTCACCTGTGAACACCAGGGACCGATTACAGTCCTCCAGTGGTGAAGTTATGATCTGGTTTATGTATTTTAAATCCCCTGAATGCTAAATAGATAGAAAACTGGAGACTGGATATTTACTAATATTCACCACCTTTCCAGTGTGTCTTTACAAAATACACAACCCCCCACCTACCTCCCAACTGCTCTGACAGAGTTGCAGAGTGGGTAATAGAATATTGTGTTTTGAACTTAACAGCTTTGAGGTTTGATTGTGAAAAAAGGGGGCAATACACCATGGCTGTTGAGATGTTGGTTCATAAAGAAGAGTATTTATCAACCTATGCTGTTTCAATGCCGTGTAAATTCACAAAAATGAACAAATGACATATTTGCCCTGAAAGTCAGAGACTCTGCTCTTTGAAGAATCTGTGCAGCTTTGATGATTCTGCTGGGAGAACAAATCTCCCATCAACACATGCATAAACATTTCGGGCCCTATTTGAACAATCTAAGCGCATGGTGCAGGTGCGTTTAGGGCGTGCCCAAATTTCACTTTTGACGGTGAAAAAAAAGCATCTGTGCACCGGGTGCGTGGTTAAATAGGTTTGTACATAGTGTCTTCATTAATTCATAGATGTGTTTTGGGCGGAACATGCAATAAACCAATCAGTTTCATCTCCTATTTTCTTTAAAAGCCAGGTGCATTTGTACCTTGGCGCATTGCTATTATGATGGTGGTTTTACACAATCATATTTTTATTTGTAATACTTTTGTTTGTGTTTGTGAGAATGAAATGCTGCACTATTGATTTTAGACCAGATTTGTTCTGGTCAATCGTGCTGTCACTTTCTCCATCACGCCAAGAATTCACCTGAACACACCTCCCTGTAAGACCAGCACACCCATAAGCGCAAAAATGGGCGCAAGTGCATTAAGCAATTTAAATGACGTGGGCGCTGGACGGGAAATTGATAACTGCGTCTGTCTTAAACTAGCAAAGATAATTGCATCGGGCTTTGCGCCGAGCTGTGCCGGGTGCAAGATAGGGCCCTACATCTAGGTAAAACCACAAGACCAAACAAACTGGCACTCACCAGTGTTCTGCCTGAACTGACACTATGCTCCATTTGTGTGAGTCCCTTTGCAAACCATCAGCTCTATACCCTTACCATCCACAAGTACAGCATGTTTGTACCTGTTTCTTTTTTACACACACACTGGACTATCCACGTTCATGATTCTCCTCTCAAACTTTGTTTCTCTTCTGTGCAAACTTCATGCCATTCACTGTGTTATTCCATCATTAGTCCATACCTAACACCTATACATGTTAATGAGAGAGCCTATCCAATTTCCAAGTGGAGAGGGCCATTGTTCCAACCTAAGTGCTATTACCCGGCCGTAAATGAGAAACTTCTTCACTGCACATTATGTTATGGTTATGTCTCTGGGAAGGTTACTCTGCAGCAATATGCTGTCTCAATTACCCAGCCTGCATCAAGCTCTGTCTACAGGTCGCTATTTAATCGTTTCCTCTGCCATAGGCTGGTTATTTTCTTTAGGCCCTGATAGTGTCATACTCGAGCATGCTTGCACTTCCTTTCGGCCGATACACTAATGGTGTTTTTGATGCCATGGCCTCTGTTGTCTGACAGTTTTGTGGAAGTCTACCTATTGTGTTACGTCTATGTTGAAAACAAAGGCATGCATTTGCCCGGTTCCTTTTACAAGACTAGTGGGCTGATAAGGTCATGAACGCACACCAAGCATGACTTGAGGTCATTTCTTTCCTCTAACCACCTCTTTTCTAGCCTTTCTCTCCTCCTCCTGCTTCTCATTCTCTCTCATTTCTTAACTTCAGAGCTGCCCGATGTGAGACGGAATAATTGTAGGGTAGTTGTAGCTTTTTCTTTGTTTCCTCAGCTCACTTTTGCCTTTTCTTCTGCCCTTCTTTTCCTGCTCACATGTGTGCCTGTGTTCAATGCAGTTGTCCAGTTCTTCCATAGCCAAAAAAACCCTCCTGCCTTTGTCTGAAAAGTGACAGTAATGGTCGCTGCAATGCAGGGGAATTCATTTATTTGACACAAAATGTATAGTGGAAGGGTGATGAAAAGGCAAAGAATGGTTTCTGAACAAGTTTGAAGTCTTCAAAGTGACAGATTTGACTCTAAAAAATGAAGCTTTGTTAAGAATGGTTAGCAAACAACATTTAGTTGGAACCAATATCAGAAAGTCAGTACTCTTCATGTGCAGCAGACCTTGCCTCGTGCCTTGTTGTCTTTTCGACAGTGGAAAAATATTTAATTATCTTTCCTGAGATGGTTTGAAAGATTGATATATGTGCAAAGGCACTCACAAGATACTAACGGCAATAATGTAACATTTTAAAATGGACAATTATCACTGTTTGTGTCTTGTAATATTAGAATAAACACTGTTACACCTTGAGGGCCTCCACACTGCACATTGTTGTGTATAAGTGTCTTTGCTACAGTGTATACAACAAAGAAGCCAACATCTATTTCAGAGAAAACACTGCACATAGAGCACTGCCATTGAAGGAAAGTTGCAACCTTCAGTTTATCACAGGAAACAATGGATTTGATGGAATTTTTTTATTTTGCAGTAACCTGAGCGATACTTTCAATTAATGATAGTCTCAAGTATTATGGCAACTTTGAAAAATATAATAATATCTGACAATTTCTATTGCAAAAATGAGTCAAACAAAGAAACGGAGTGGACTCATGCATGCATACTATTGACCATGTCACAAGAGGACACACATGAAAAAGAGCGTTACAGGGGAACCACGACAAGGGACTGCTATAAAATTGGCTTAAGACATGCCCCACTTTAATTGTATGCAATACTAATATGAAACTGCGTAGAGAGCAGAACTTGGTTTAGAAATGCATGCATAAGCTACTATAAATAAATTATGTTGCCAACACTGATTTTAGATTGGTGGCACAGTAAATCCCATACTGTATGAACTGTATGCGAAGGGCTTTGTTGGGTACGGTTCTTATTTAGCAGCACAAAGCCTATGAGGGCACTGGAGCTATTTCAGGAAGCGCTGCAAGGAGGGAGTGCCACATCTCTTAGGGCATCAGAGATTCAGTAATGATAGACAGATAAGGAGAAAACAATGGATGAGAGAGATTGCTCTAATAACGCTTATCTCTGCTCTGCTGGTTTGTTTCACAGTGCGACACAGTCCTGTTTGAATTGCATTGTTTGCTGCATTGATACTGTAGAAATGTTTTCATTTCACCATGTAGAAAACGCTAAAAAAATCAGTTTTACTGGAACCCACTCCTTCCACGTGTGGAAAACACCAAATAACTTGACATTAGTGTACAAGTGGGTGTGAAATAATTGTTTGAAAGAGTGCAATTCATGTTTATATACAAAGCAACCAAAATATGTGATGATACCATGCATACAAGCAGTCAATAGAAATATATGTACTTAGTTTCAGCGTTGTACGTGATGTCTTGCCGTTCATCGATGATTTTTCTGGTATTGTGCTTTCGTATGGTATTTGGGATGAAAGACCGTTTATGGTCTGAAGACCCCTCTATCCCAAATCTAAGTGATTGGGATTGGTCAGTGCGTGCGTGTGCGTGTGTGTTTGTCTTCTTGCTTGCTTGCTGAGTGCAAGTGTGTGTGTGTGTGTGTGTGTGTGGGAGAGAGAAGGCCCTGTTTGCAGCACCTGGGGAGATTAACTGTCTGGGCTGAGGTAAAAGGAGGGAGTGTGATTGCTTAGAGTTTAAGAGGGGAGGAGTAGAAAAACCATTTTTGGGCCGCCGAGATGATTTCCATTTTTGAAAGAAGGGATGCACATGGATGCAAAGCTAAATAAAGATGCATATGTGCTGGAAACAAATGCATAAACACTCTCTTTTGCACACTCGTCACGCAGTCAATTGAAATTACGGTCAACCTCACTGCATTTCTCTTTTCTTTCCTTCCCGTCTCTCTCTCTCTCTCTCTCTCTCTCTCTGCCACACAACGCATGCGTCAAGCTTTCCTGTGCTTCCAATAATCACACCAGCCCCGATGGTAAAAGCTGTTATGTTGCACATCTGTCAGAAGTGTGTGATAATGTCAGGAAGCTGTTGATGTTTGCCGCCGGTCTTGTCACGCACACTCACAAAAGCTCTCTCTAATGGTTGTCTATCAACATCCGTGTCCAATGACCGATTTCTGTTTTTACCCCTATGCAGTGTAGTGTTTTATTTATTTTTGAAAGAATTGAATTATAAAACTTTAATTCAACCAATGTACCACAGTGGTGAAAGGCAGGCGATGATACTGTTGGAACCATTTCTCCCCCAAATACCCTTCAATGTTGAATTTGTTTTCCAGTCCAGAAATCAATGTCCCCATTATTATTGAAACGCAACTGTGCAATTGGGCTTTAAATATTTTGGGAACATATATTTGGGAACATGTGTTTCTTTAGGCACTCTACAGTCGTTAAAACCATAGTATGTTCCACTGAAATTCTGTGATCCATTAATGCTAACCCTAACTTATTTTTATTTTTATGCAACATACCGATTAATTACTGTTTGTTATATGCATAATTGTGCACTTGACGCCCATGCAAGGCGTCCATGCTTACGCTATGTACCGTAACCCAATTTGTTGAGGTCCTATCCCCTGACCAATCGACTATCCTAACCTTAACCACTGAGGGTCAATGCCTAACCCCAACCAATCGAGCTGCTTTGTAGGGCGAACTTGCCTAGAAGTTATATGGGATCCATAACGGACACTTGACACTAAAAACAAGAACCTGTTCCTATTTGAATCTGCACGCATTTTGATGCCAAGCTTTCTTTTTTTCCCATGCCTGCTAATTTCTTCTATTCTTATTTAAATGTTCTCAGAGGTATCTTTTTCTCTTTCTACCCTCTCAGTTGTCAATCTGGTTGAACGCGTGTTTTGTTCTCAATGTTCTAATGGCGTTGTTCCACTGCATGGTACCTACTCAACTGTTCATTATTGACTGTTCTATTATGAAAAAGAGCCCCTGGTACCAGCTAACAGGTACTTTTTTATTACCACCTCAGTCAAAGTTCCAAGTCAGCTGAGGCGATACCAAAAGGTCACGTGAAAACCTGCCGGCTTCTGATTGGTCGGAGAGAATTGTCACTTCACTGCGTCATCATTGCTAAAACAGACCAATATCTCTTCTGGCTGTGGCAACAGCCACATGCCGAGAATCAAAAGCAACACACCTTCAACGTTCTGTGTGTATGTGTCAGGTTAAGTCACAGCAGTTTACTGCTATGATGACCAGCCACTCACAGATGAGGCAGTACTAAACTGCAATGGAAAAGGGATGACTGGGCCCCGTGGTCGAGCCAAGTTAAGGCAAGTTGAGCACGTGCCATTAATGGAAAAACACCATAAGACTTTCTACAACCTGAATGAAAGAGTAATGTATATCTATGGAAATTGGCCAGGATTTCTTTATAGAAATCCATAGAATATGTACTGTATGCACAAAGTCAAAATTATTCTTTCCAATGGCCATATATTGAATGGTAACAGCCCTTTCATTCTTTACCTAGATGTACATGCTGCCTGCTGATGGCTTTCTTTCACTCAAGCATCTTTTTAGCAGCTAACTGAGCTGATCTGGTAGCATGTGTGCTGTTGCTGCCAAGCCTTTGGCTCTTCCTCTCTCTGGGAAAGTTAGAATGGCATTACCTGTCAGCACGGATGATAGGGCCCATCCGTTTCTCACTAAATAAAAGACGTGCTGAAGCACAACAGAAAAAAACGATTTCTAAAATGGTTTTCCCAAATCTCTCCTTCTTTGTTTCTGTCATGTAACATTCAATAGATTTGTCTGGTGAGAAATGCATCAATTTGGAAAGGAAACGGCTTTAACAAGCGCAACGACTTTTCCTTGTCAGAAACACTCACCGTACAATAGACCTGGTGGAGTAGAGTTTTTCCTGGGATTTAAAAATAATAGCGAATCTTTTCACTTCAAGGACAAGTTGAGTTGCAGTCATAGAGGCAAATCGGGACACACAACGTTGTACAGTCACTTATTTATAATTTTTAGCTTATTTTTGGAGTCTCAAAAACACAATTGTGCACTGCTTTGTATACTTCTACAGTAAATGTTCATGGGAACATGTACGCATGTGGGTGTGTTGGTCCAGATTTACATTTCTTTATTTGCCTCTGGGAGATCAAGTTGGATTAATCCATTTTGATTGATAGCTCTCATTTCCTTAATGGACCCGCTCAAGGCGCCGTCAGTCTTTGTGGCTCCCACCAGGCTATCAGTCTGAGAAAAATGAAATGTGTCCGAATCAGCATCTTGTGGCTGGGGAGTCTGGGGATAAACCTGTAGGTCATGCTGTTGGTTATTTACACATACAAACTAGTGGTCTGATCTTTTTTAAACGTATATAGGATGTTGCATATGCACCAACCCTTGCTCTCTTTCTCAGGCGTATATACATATATACACAGCTACTGTAACTATAACCACACGCTTTAGAAGGAGTTGAGCTCAGACAGTTTAGCGAGTCGATGAGGAAAATTGCCTCAAACCCCTCAACACAACTTTGTGCAAATAAAATCAGAGCTATAAGAAACCAACCAGCTGTAGAGCAGTTAGTTTATCATCTTCTATGATCCTGTTCCATTGTTTTGCCTATGTAAACTACAGATCTGTAGATATGTGTAACCCACTCCCTGTCTATAATGTGTGGTTCTGTCTCTGCTGCCATGTAGCATGCAGGCACCCTACGTTTTTCTGCTCTGGATGTCTTGTAGAGGCAGTGAGGTGTCTGTTGCTGCCATGTTTCAAAACTATTTTTATAATACAAATGGCAGTGTCCGGCTATCATGGACCCATATTTACAACCATTGGTTTGTCGCATGTGTTTCCTTAGCTTAGGTCTTATTTCTTGTGTCCCCAATGAAGGAAGAATTGCTGGCAGAAAGTGACCAGGCCAATCTGCTGTCGACAACCAGACAAAAAATCTGTTGATGTTAAGCGTAGTGTACTGTTCTATTATGTAGTGTGTGCCTAAGTGACGAGTCATCATTTGTTGGACAACGGCGGAGTGTGGAAGGAATATCTAGCCTCTATTTAATGCCAACATTTCAACTGTTGTTCTGCGACACTACAACTACACTACAGCCATTTCTCCAGTGCATTGTTTATGTTATATCCAGCATCACAACTAAGTCATACTGCTGAAAGAGAGTTGCAGTACTACTACAGAAATATCATAAGCATGCGTATATTAACAGAATGCACTAATATACCGTATTTCAGAAGTATTATAAATTGCAGTTAAAATATGCCAAATTAAGTTTGATGTAATGCAATATGGCAGGACTTATAGTGATGAAACCGGTGTGTGCTTGGTCTCACCCTTTTTCTATACAGAATGAAATTTTGTGAAGCCCGAAACATGTTCAATGCTGCTTGCGGCTCTGACTTATAATTTTTTGTTGGTTTCACTTTAAAGAAGCAACAAAGAATTACGGTTATAAAAGCAATATCACACTAACTTACATTTCATATAACTTGCGTGCATGACGGCACTTCTTAAAAAGGACTTTATTGGCATTGTTACACATAAAGCTGGCCGGCTACTGTAAAGTCAAGTTAAAGTCAAACAGCAGGTCCGTCTTTAACAGCACACAAGCAAGGGGACTACTGAAAGTACAAACAATGTTATTAAAAATGCCACACACTAAGAACTGGTAATACAGTTATATATGCATCAGCCTTCACATGCATGAGAACAACGCAAACATACTTAGAACTGTCTCTTCGCTATCTTCAGTGTAACAAGGTAACATCCACCATTGAAAACGGGAATTAGTAAAAAATGTATTAGCAATCCTGTAAGATTTAATTGTTGTTCTTTACACGCATGGTGTTATGATTTGCCTGCTGTGCCTCCTGTGAGAATGTGAACGTGGCATGCACATGGTTCTACCGAGCCAACTGTAATCATCACACACTATCACCTTTAAGTAGCCAGCAATGTTGTCGACACAGGGAGCCCTTTGTTCTGAATCTCCCTCCACAATAACTAGCGTCTCATCTCTGTGTCAGCATCACCGGAATAAAAGCCAGTAGTGTCTCAGGTAGCTGAAAGATAATACAATTAGTCAGAGACCGCAGAGCCTCAGCTGCAAACCGAGGCTTATTGAAGCTGACGCGGCTGTCAGATTAAGCTGGGAGGGAGACAGATCACAGTCTGAGCTTTAGTATATGTATGTGTTGATTTGTGTGTGTATGTGTGTGTGAGTGAGTGTGTTAGAGCAGGCAGGCACAGCAGCCCGCTGCAGATTACACAACAGAGTGTCAATCGGGAATAGAGGCCATTCTTGTCTCCATTCCTTTCGTTTGGTTTCTTCCTCTTCTTAGTTCATTCTGTTCGTAGCCTTAGCTGCAGACTACAAATCTAATTGCATACTTTTAATGTATTTTAAGTGGTCTATAAATTAACTTTATTTGGGATAATTTATTATGTCATCATTCACAGCAATCAATTTTATTGTTTCATAGCACAAATATTTAATGAATCCACTAAAGTTCATGTGAAATTAATCTGTTAATGGCCAAATATTAAGTGATAGATTATTAAATGTTTTTCAGGTGATCTTTGTATAAATCTGTAAGGGCTCATTGGTTTAGCTTTTTTAATTGCTTCAACATTATCATAGAAGCTACAAAATCACATTGGACTCTTAAACCAAGGTGCCATACCCAACTAATTTTAAATGTTTTTAAATTAGTTTAAAAATGCTGTATTACTATATACTGCATCTTAGGTATATTATATGGAAATGTTATCCATGCTTGGATATGTACCATTTTTGTCATAATGTCCAGAAAATCCAGGTATATAAGATCACAAAGAAGGTTTTTCATTATTTAGTTTAGCTTAAAGATTAGCGAGCAACTAAATGTTTGGGAGTTAGCACCTGCAAAAAGAATTGATGGCTGGTTCAGTTAAATTTTTATCCTTTTTTTAAAAGCTGCTTGCTCTCTAACAAGTATGCTTGCCACAAAATAGTTCATGTGATAAAGTGAAATCTTATTTACCCAGTCTGAATAAATATACCTCAATATGAAACAAAGTAAATATCTGCAGTGGACTTGTGACTTTAAAGGCAACCACTGTGGCACGGTTTGTTGCCATTGGCTAAAAGCCTCCAGATAAACACCTTTTGCACTGTACACCGAAACAAACCCTAGCCCATCTGTTCCTTTTCACTGTAAACATTTATATGTCCCAGGTTTGCCTCCCAGTATCACAAGGCCAGATGTCCATTCTGGCTCCCAGAGTGGTATGTCTTTCCTCTCTCACACATGGTTTCACCAGTCCTTTGCTTCATTACCTGTGATTCAGAGTAAATAACAGGATGAGTAAAGGTGCCAGGGTACTGAAGTGTGCCACTGAGCAAAAAAAAAAAGAGACCAGATTCTGCCAAAATCTCTCGGCACAGAGCAAAGCCCTGACAGATGCTTATTTATGTGCTGAAGGCTTAATTATAGAAACAAACACTCATATGTCCAGAAAGAGAAAGAGAGAGAGAGAGGGAAAGACTACTGGATAATATTTAAGAAGAATAGAAAGTAAGAGATGTCAGAAGGGAAAATATTAAAGAAGAGTGAGGACAAAGAATCTGTGAGTGCATGGAAGTGGGGGAGAGAAAGGAATGCAGACAAAGGACAGAAAGATTATTGAGAGGTCACAGAACAGATTTTGCCCAAATAGCTGTTGAAAATATCTGTACAAGATGAATCTGTAGTGAAAGAGTTGAAGGAGAAGTAAAATGTGACAAAGAAACCTTTTTCCATCAGTTTGTACAAAACTTGAACAAAAGGCTTTCTCTTTTTCTTTACAGATAAAGTACACATAATCACCATAGCAAAATGCCCTCTGGTGTGTTATGATTTCTATACAACAGTTTTCAAAACATGTAGTCCAAAATTTTGCACAGAGAGTACAAGGTAGGTAAAAAGTTGAGGATAAAGTTGAAAGTGAAACACTGTCCTCTATACTTATCACAAAGGCTAGTAGAAGAAGTTACCGGGTCGGGGCTCAGCACCTTTCTAGCACTGAAAACAAGTAGTCAGCCATTGCTTACATGTATATCACAAGTTGAAGAGAAGACCGTGCGGGAGAGCAAAGCACAGTACTTGGAAATGCCCGTTTTACAAGTCAGTATATGTGACACTGGTCTCTGGCATGTATCTTGTTATTTCTCAAAAACCGATGGATGACCGCTGAAATCCACTTGTCTTAAACCAGTTTTACTGCTGTCCTTCTTTTGCTCTTCCATCTTTCCCTTATTCTTCCCTCAGGGCCTCAATGCAATCGTGTTTCATTGTGATGTTGATTGATAGGAGGCCTTCAGGTTATGTAGTAAAAGATAATTGAGAGGCAAAGAAGATACAAGACGTCCTATTACTGCTAGGGCTTGGCTGAGAATGTCCAAAACACGAGCATCATACATTTTTTTGGAACATTTTTACAAATTTACTGAACCATCTTATAATATTGCGTCTTTTTGTCCCTTGCTAAGACCTTAACATTACAATGATTGCCAAATGATCTCAATTGGTCTCAGTCATTGTAAAATATCTTTACATTTTTTTTTTTTTTAATCTAAAAGTCTCAGTGATGTCACTCATTGGTTTCTGAATAATTAAGATGAAGCTCAAAGTGGGCGGCTCCACACTGGCTCCGGCCGTTGCCATCTTGACGGTGCCTACAGTAAATACTTACCTCCTGACAGCAGCCACTTGTTAATCAAAGTTAAGCCTGAATTTTATTTCAACTGGTGAGTCCAACAAATTACTGAACTACATATTATGCTTCTTTTCAGGTTAATTATTGTATTTAGAAGTTGCACCATAAAAGGTTTTCATGGTTACATTTTCCCCAAAAATATATTTTTGTCACACAGCACATGTGTTGAGTGCTCCATTTTAGCTACAGAGTGAGGTGTCTCACTTCTATTCCCTTCTTTGATGGGAGTCGCACATAACTAGTGTCTTCGGGCCTCCACTCTAACTCTCTCTAACTAGCTTGGTTTGAGGGCGTGCCATACTAGCAGCTAGTCGACCATTATTAAGTGTTACAAAGTCACGCAAAATGACACAAACTTGTCACTGGTGGAAAGGCATTCGTGAACAGTGTTTTCTGTGGGAGATGGTAACTCTCTTTCAGGTGGACTTTGGGTTTCACTTTGTAAACCCCAATAAATGCACATAAAAAAGATAAATAGCACAATTAAGGGAAGGGGAAAAGCCAAAATACATAAAATAAGCTCTTTAAGATAGTCTGTGAGTCTTCTTCTGTAACTGGTATTGGCAGTAGTGCCAGTATTTATGCCTTGTTCATGTCATATTGGAGTTACATTAATTACGTAATTAGAACTAACTTAAATAGATACATTAATCTCATATAATGTGAATATGAACCCAGTAAGGACACCAAACCCTCCACTACGCCAGGCACATCCTTGGGTTATTTTCTCTCATCTTTCCAGGAAATTCCTCAACAAGACTAAATATCATGTATTACTGTCTACTTGTACAGTAATAAATGCTTACTTGTACACGTATACAAACACACATTTGTGAACTTACTGTAACAAAATGTGCACACTCAGTAAGCAAAAACAGCGAAAAGGTCACGTCACACATTCCCCATCTATAGTCTTGTATATCCCCATCTAACGAGCACACATACAAACCCAACCTCTCGATCTCTGCCAGTGTCTGTGTAGAACACAACGCTCTGTCACACTAACATACATTGACGTGGTTGTGGTGAATGGAGCCCCCGCGGCTGTGTGTCTGTCTGCTCTGAACAGCAGAGCTGTACTGAAGTAGTGAAAGTCAACAGAGAAATGCTTTCTGAGAGACAGCGACTTCAGTAGGTGGTGGAAATGGTAATGTGGGCCACGGCTTGTGTCTGTCAAGCTTGTCGGCATGGTGCATGTGGACGAGCGTGTGTGTATGTTCTCATATGTTGTGTGTGTGTGTGTGTGTGTCTGTGTGTTTTTGAGCAATCACAAGGGAGGTCGTAAATGGCACTATACAGTTCAACACGTAAACGCTGCATTGTTCATGTGTAATTCCAAGAGGAATAATGCTATCTGATTGAAAACCATTGTTTTGCATACCATTTAAAATTGTTGTTTGAGAGAGAACTCGCTATCCCCCCATTTCATCACAATTCAATCAAGAAAGAACACCCCCCCCACACACACAGACACACTGAACTTGTCAACAGATAAGCCTTTTTATTCTACATGTCATTCATATGTGTATTCGCAATTTGGTCTCCATTCATGTTTTATCTGTCTATCTCAAGTGCTTTGTGTGTCTACAGTCCAGTGATGCCAGATTTTAATCTTCTGTCATCATCACAAGGTAAACTATAGTGACTCAAGCCGACAGAGAGGGAAACGGAGGAAATGAAAGAGTGATAGAGAATTAAAGATACAAGGAAGAATAAGGGAGGGTATTGCAGATGAATGAGGGCGGAACATTTTAAGAAGAGAGATGTTGTCCACTGTAAATGTGAACACAAACAAAACAAAAAGTGGATGAATGAATTGAAGCTGAACTGGTGCGACACAAAGAGCTAGATTACAGTCAAACACAGAGTCTTTCTTCATCCCCTCCTTCATCACTTCGAAACAGAGAAGCACTCGAAAGAAAAGTGACAGAAGCTGTCAGCATTAATAGGCATTCTAGCTCTCTGTCTTTCTTTGTCTTGTAATATCCTCTCATCTATCCCATCTTCCTTCATATAATCCACTTTGCCGTGACATTGCTGGACGAATGGGGAGAAAATGTCAAAAACAGATGAACAATAAATATTTCAAAAGCTGAACCAAGAGGGGGAATTGGGTTTTTCTCTTACCGTTACCAGCTAGTTCTATACTCTTTCATTCTATTCTTTAGGGTTGAAACTAGCTTATTGATCATCTCCATTGTATGTGGTCTTCAATCCATCCATTATCTCTAACTGCTTATCCTATTCAAGGTTGTGAGGGGGTTAGAGCCAATCCCAGCTGACATTGGTTAAAAGCGGGGGTAGACACTGGACAGGTCGCCAGACTATTACAGTGCTGACACACAAGAGATAGACGACCATTTACACTTCCATTTACAACTATGGGCAATTTAGAGTCCACAATTAGTTAAGTTTCACATTGCCAGACCTTAGTCCACAGCGCTATGGAGAAGGTTTGGCTACACCACACATATATTGTAAGATAGGGAGAAAAGAAAACACTATGGGTTGTTTGCATTTCTTTAAACCATTTACAATTCTCTTGGGCTTTGCACCCCGCAAAAGAACATGCCACACACGCAGTTAAATGAAGTTAACTGTTCACACATTGCAGTAACGTGAGCTGTTTAAATAACTAGAAACTGTATATGGTTCAACTTGATTTGCTCTTACCAGTGTATTGCACAGTGCACTTCGTCCATAGCAATAACATCAACATATTCTTTGTAAATAATCCAAATTTTCTTCAAAAGTTGCCATATTTAGTGTGTAGCATGCTAGCTGGGAGTTTGTTGTTGTTTCCCAAAGAAAATGAATTTTGAGAACGGCAACACACAGAGAGCGGAGGTAAGGGGCATGCAATCGTCCTGAAAATGTACTTTTGTTGATCAAGACTACAATTAACCTAACACCTAACTGTCTTTAGACTTTGGGAATGTGTTTCATTGTCTACTGTTTTGCCAGCACGATATTTCACTGCATGCTTCATTTGCTGCATTTTCAATTGCCTAAACCCTACTCTCACCATGTACTTCCATTCCATTTGTGCCGCTTAAAAAAAAAAGAAATCCATGACACTCTATTCTGTCTCACTCATTCCTGCCATTCTTCAACTAATGAACAGTAGAGCTCCTGCGCCATAATAATTAAACTGCATGTAATTTGTAGTAATTGAATGTGGGTGTGAAAATGAGAAGAGGAGATGTACTGGAGATTGAAAGCGGTAGCAGGGCATTAAGCACCAGTTTGTGTGTCTGTCTGCCCACTGAGGGATAAGAGAGGAGTTTTACTGATAATTATGTTGGTTCCTTTACTGCAGATGAGAGGAAGGGTGAAGCGGAGGGGGGGGGGGATGAAGAATTAGGGGAAGTAGTAAGAACATCAAGAATGATGAGGTTCAGAAAGGACTAAAGGGTAAAGATTAAGTAGAGGGATTTGAGGAAAAAGAGGGCGTGAGCTGGAAGGGGGATGCTGAGGTAAACATGTGTGAATTAATATGTCTCTGTATCAGCTGGAGGTTATTATTTGTGCATCAGTAATAATATTGAACAGCTCTGTTTTAGTTAGTGATTTTGAACAAGCCAACGTTTAACCTGAGGAGCTGACTGATGGTGATGATGTCATCTCAAACTAATTGTTTAGCTGACAGTAAACAATAGGAACAATGACAGCACCCATAGATTTTCCTAGGACACGGCGGCATTTTGTCAGCCGCAGCTGGAAGCACTGAATTCAAATAAACTTTAATGGGATGGAATAGCTAACAAAACATGCATGAGCCCACAGACTTATTAAGCACTGATGAAACTTCTCCATATTGTATCATGTGACATCATTAAGTTTTGAAACCTAACCTGTGAAATAATGTCACAATTTTAGTTTTGGGGTGGATTTTTCCTTTTTAAGTAGCTATCTTCCAGTATTTTTTCAAATTTTGTGTGTGTGTGTGTTTCTATGTTGGTACTTTTTTGACAAAATGACACCAGTCTCCGGCTAATTTAGCTGTGTCAACTCGTATCCTGCAGGCCCTTCTGTCAGCATTCATCAAACCTGAAATGGTTTTCCTTTCATGAATATGCAAACATCCCCCCCGCCCCCCGTCCCCCGTCCCCCCCCCATCCAATCAAAACACCATCCTGTTTCTGGCAAATACAATATCTCATGCACACAGATGTGAGTGTGTTAGTCTACGCTGTCGTTTCTGGTAACTTGCACACACATACATGATTGGCTGACTCACCGTAGGAAGGATTATAGCTCAGAACTGTCTCACAAACCCGCCACATATCAAATGATAGAGAGTTTGCTTCAAGACAGTTTCATTTTCAAAGACAGAGCTCGATCTTGCTTGATATGTGGAGACAGAGAAACAGTTTCGAAGTGCCTTAACTCCACTACAGATGAATACTTATTCTTCACTATCTTTAGCTGAGATTTTTCAGATCGGATTTCATCATTTTATTTTATATATTGATTTAGAACACAATATGTCATATTATTATATTATTATTTTTATTGAGACATTATATGGGATATTTTGCCTTCATAATTTGTGTTATTCATAATTTGAATTAAACTGAATTCAAATTATGAAAGGGAAGGGGAGGAGGCCTCGGGGAAGACCCAGGACTAGTTGGAGAGATTATATCTCCAAACTGGCCTGGGAACGCCTCGGGATCCCCCAGTTGGAGCTGGTTGATGTAACTCAGGAAAGGAAAGTTTGGGGTCCCCTGCTGGAACTGCTGCTCCCGCGAACCAGTTACTGGATAAGCGGCGAAGATGGATGGATGGGTGAATTAATTAGCCATGCAAGTAAAGCAGAGCAACAACCCACCCATTAACCCGGCTGTAGAGTGCCCTCTCTGTGACCTTTTTACAAACGTAAACACACACACACACACACAGATACTCACACAGGCACCTCCAGGCAAAATCACTTTTTGTGGAAGGAATCCCACTGCTTTAAAGCCAGTTTTGCCCTGCATTCAACCATAATGGGAAAAAAATCTATAATATTCCACTCTGCAAACATTACATGCCTTATTCAAAGACATTCTTACCCTGTAGAAACACGTCCTGGTCTTCTTTATTGTGGCACCCTACTGTGCTGAGATATGAAATGTCTTTTTTATGGTACAGTTGACACAGACAAATACTGTTCCCAGCCTTGGTCAAATGTAAATTTTTTACTTGGTGACATGAAAAAGGAATTTGATGGAGGGAAGTCATAACTATTTTGTATTGAGTGACCCTTTCTGTCATTTTCATTATAAAACATTTAGCAGACAGACACGCTGTGACTATTTCATAAGCACATGCACACATAGTATGTACACACAGACATATACAGTGACTTATGATATTAGTTTTAGTATTCTGTATGCCTTCCTGGTCAAGCTGCAGTTGGCTGTGGGATTAAATTTCCAGTCACTAGTGTTAATTGTTCTCACTGTCAAGATTGTGCAGCTCAGAAGCTGAAATTTGATTAGGGAGACTGGCCAACTTTCTGTCTAGGCTACAGTATGCACACACTCATACAGTACACATACACTAACAGCCTCCGTCTCAGTTTTCAGTGGTCCGTTTAAAGACACCAAAGTGTGTGTGTGTGTGTGTGTGTGTGTGTGTGTGTGTGTGTCTAAGTGTTGACTACACCCCATGCCTATGGGTGAGGCTAAACATAGCATGAAATAGTTGGTCCTGTTAGCTCACTGCTGTGACTCATTGAATCTTAAGACTGCTTTTATCTTACACAAACAGGTAGTCACTCAGACAGTACAGCAACTCTGTGAGCGATTCATGACTGAAGGCCCCGAAAAAACACTTTTGTTTGATCTCTTGAGCTAATTATTTCTTCATGCATGATAAATAACTTGCTCCGCACTTCTATTTTATTAGTTATCAGTTAGGAAGTCTACACTTTTCTACCCATTTTTTAATCTTCCATTGTATCATTTTCTGGGATCAAATGTGCCATTGCAGCATAACTGGGAACCACAAGGCAGTGACACATAAATCACCTTTTCTCACTTTTTTGTCTAATTGGCAACGTGTTCTAACTGGTAAGACTCACAAATGCAGTTGACTTACTACAGCATGCTGCTCTCTATCAGTCTGTTTCATCATGCCTTTGGCTAGTTTTTTTTCCCTCAAACTTGCCAAATGTGGTATTTTATTCCTTAAGGCAACTAGGGGTGTCTTATTTTTCCAAATCCTCGATTTGATTACATTTTTGATTCTAAGGTTACGGTTCAATTCGTTTCTCGAGTTTTACATTTATTTTTTTAAAGCACCGGTTGCTATGCCAGTTTTAGAGTAGACTTTTATGCAATATACTATCTGACCTTTATTCGCAATGTATCACACTACATTGTCAACTTTCAAACAGTTTTTAAGAACATAACAGAAAAATAACTTAGATCTTCATTCAATTGGAAACTCAAGCAAAATAACCTGCCCTCTAGTTTCTATTTTGTAACTGCAGTCTTCTTCACAGAAGATGACATTCAAGTTCACAACAAAACAAACAAAAACAATAAAACAGCCGAAGCCTTCTCTGAACAATTAAGTGTCTTACACGCACATAGCAGAGCTCGCAAAGTGTGGCTTTTTTGTCCACCACGCGACAGTTTTAACATAACTTACTGGAAATCCAAAATACTTCCACACCGGTGACTTCAGTGAAAGAGGAGAGGGTTCAAGTTCTGTTGATTGGTCTTCTGCATCTGCATTTGCCATGCTAGCTTTTGATTGGCATTAGCAAAGTCTTAGGAGGTTGACTTGCTGCACTTCAACACGTTTTTTTTATTTTTTATTTTTTATTTATTTTTTTGCTTGGCAGGCCTACCCAGCGTGCCATGGGGGTGTGGTAGCATCAACGATTCCATTTTTTAATTTAAAGTTCAAGATTTTGACTTAGTTTTAGTTTATTTCAAATTAAACTTAAAATAGTGAGACACCTTAGAGACAACCATCACTATTAAAAGCTGATCCAACTCACACTTTGAATTTGCTGTCAGCAGTGACCTTTTATAAAGGTTAAGAAAGCTGGGATTAATCAGGATAGTTTCTTTTATGTAGCTAAAATATGTCAGTGCTGTGGGCATTAACAGTAATGGGAAGGCAGACTCTACCCATTTCTCATCAGGAAACTCTCATCTTTTTTCGTTTATACTGTAGATGTTGATCAGTTTCACTTTGGTCTGTTGCAGGATCAAAAGTGTCGGTTATGAGAAGATAAGACAGACTTTATTGTCAAACATCTTCATACAATACAGTACATAGAGAAAGAATGAAGAAATTAACATAAGGTGCACACAACAATAAGCTAAAATAAATGTACAGAACAAGATACAGGACAAGGTACGTATAGTGTAGTAACAAACATTTAGTACAGAAATATAAATACAAGTAGTGTCTCTGCTTTGAGTAAAGTTGCCCTTGCTTCACACATTTAGGTATAAATTACTGCTTGAGATCAGAAACCTTCTAATTCCACGTTGGTCCTTTTTATTTCAATCCTTTGACAGTTGGCTCCCTTGTGTGTTGCTTCAGGACCAGTGGAATCTATTTTAAAGCTATTGTTTATCAAAATCCATTGCATTGATCAGCGTTGAATATACCTTTGCAACCCCTTAAAGCTAAATCTTTGCTATACAAGGTTGTCCTAATGCTGTTATTGAGCTGAGCAATCAGAATGTGTCAATACATAGCCCAAACAATGGGCTAACAGTGAGGGGCCTATGAGGGCTCTGGTGTTAATTTGCACATACACTTTGATCGGGGACGGACTGATCAGACTGAGAGACTACATATATTCAGAGGGAGGAATTGGTTGCTATATGGCCATTAATTATTTTTCTTGGCTGTGTTTTGTTCATCCTTAACGTGTTGCTTCTTTTCTTTCATAATTTGATTTGCTCATTTCTGGGTTTGTTTTGTTGTGCTACTTTGTCTGTATTGATAATGTCACTCACACACACAGACACAGACACACACACAGACACAAACACAAACACTTCCCTGTTTATGACTCTTCTGCCCTTTGAGCTTGTGCAAGTCACACCTGTTCATCTATTGCTTCTATTTATCTTCTATCCGCTTGTGTCCGTGACATACACACAGTACTGTAGCTGTGGTTAGAGTGTTCTTTACTTGCAGATTCATTACAATGAGATCTGATTGTGGTTTCATCTGATGAGGGCCAATAAGGGCAGTCATTTTCCATATAATGGTTATTATTGAAGGAAGCTACTTCAATATTGGCACTTGTCCTTTAAATTGGTATTTCGTTACCACAGTCAAACACATTGAAAAGATTTCTGATGTGTCTTCCATGAAGGGGCACAATGGACTGGCAACAAGAATCAGCTTTTCAAAGGCAGAGCTCATTTATTAAAGCTCGTCATTTGCCATCCATTTGAGTGCAGTTTCCAGGACTGTATTCTTGACAAAGAGATTCATTAGGAAACAAAGAGTCACAAAGAAAAATTTGCACTTTGACTCAAAATTACATTTGATACAAAAAACCTTTGGAACATATGAATGATCTGTTCATTACACTTTTGGGTCCCTCAACTCCCATTTGTCCCATTTGGTGCACTGCTGGACATCACAGCTTTTTTTTGGCAGTTATCTATCAGCAAGGATATTATTATCACTTTAGTGTTTTTTCTAAATTTACACACTGTGTCTCATATTTATTATAAACAACCAAATGCAAAGGAAATCACCTGTGTTAACAGTACCAAATTACAAAATGTATTATGATTTTAGCTAAATAAACTTACAAATTTTAATATCTGGGACACTGAATATTACACAAGCCTGTATTTGTTCAACCCCAATACAAATAACAGTAAATTGAAATTTTTCTCAGCATGGCCATGGCTTCAATTTACTTGACCCTCAACATGGATGTTCATGGACCTTCTTTATCAGCCAATCACAAAGTTGTCACTAGAGCGACCCACTGGCACACTCTGACACAGTGATCCATCATGGGCAAAGGGAGTGACACTGCCAGTCTGAGACAAACACATCTGTCGCTGAGAAGATAAGTAACTGAACTTAGTCTTTTGCTGTTGCAAGAGATCGAGGCAGACAAGGACCTTTCACCAGAGCTGTTAGGCACAGCAGCCCATTGGCTGTAATTGCCTGTCAAGCAGCAGACATAGGGTTTGATAGAGTGGTTTGACAGTGTAATCCAGGTGCTTACAGTGTCAGTATGGTCTCTACCGAGTCTGTCTGATGTGAGGCTAAAAGAATACATTCTGACCTTTGTGTCCCAAACTGTATCTTTTAAGGCTGTTCACTGCAGCCTGTGTGGTTACTGTACATTCAATGATGGTGTCAAATTGAAGTGGAAAGATTTTCTTAGGCTCTCTTGCATTAAAATATGTCATGGAATTTGGGTTTATTGTATACATTTGTTAAACTTACACTTATATTGACATTAATGGCGGTTTTCCACTGAGTGGTATCTACTCGACTCGCCTCGGGTCTACTCGCTTTTTTTGGTTTTCCATTACGAAAAAAAGTCCCTGGGACCTGC
>NC_048408.1:19230663-19242459 GCF_013103735.1 Etheostoma cragini
ATAATGGGCCGAGGCGAACCGAGGCGGGCCGAGGCGAGCCGAGGCAAGCTGTTACCAGCAGTGGAAAAACGCCATAATATGCATCTCCAGCACCATTATGACTGAATGCACATACAGTACACTGTGTGTGTGTGTGTGTGTGTGTGTGTGTGTGTGTGTGTGTGTGTGTGTGTGTGTGACTTGCTTTTCAATTCTGATGGCTAATGGTGTATTCCTCTTTCCCAACACACACTAAACTGCATACACATTCACTTCTTTCTGTCCACAGAGAGCCCTCTGTGCTGTGATGGGTCAAGTAAATAAATTGGCCAACACACATACATACATACACACACACAGAACGAGAGCCTAAAAATAAAGAGCCTCAACGTAATTAGTTTTCTGGCTTTCATAACTCTTAGTCTTGGATGTTTTTCCTCATATCAAAGGGTATAAATGTGAGCACTTATTCACACATCAGACTCAAGAGTGTCCAGGTGTCTGGCCTGAACAAAAGCTAGTTTATGACAAGAGAGCACAATACAGCACTGGGCAAAGGGCAGAGAAAATGACATATCAAGCTTTAGATGTACAGGTTAAAAACTGAGATAATCTAACTTTTGGTTTTTGAGATGAGGAATTATACACCGGCTTAAGTGATGAAGAGCTGCACTCATGAGGTTAAAGTGGTATTAGGGGTTTGGAGTGGTCTTTTTTCTATGATGGTCTGTGTATGTCATGTACTTGATGTTTAATGCAGCTGCCAAAATTGACACCAGACAGCCTCACATCACCTCAAAGCGTATGAGTGAATAAAATGTAGATTGACAAAATAAAATAGTATTAAACTAAAGAACAAAAAAGCTTGACAAAAATAGATTATACTGTTCTCTTTTGCAGCCCCACTTTGTAATTTATGGTTATAAAATAAAAATATTATAACATAGAAATACCACTAAAGAGAAGTTGATGGTTGCTTTTAAAATATATCTTTAATTTTAGGTGAACTGTCCATTCTTTTTATTATAAAATGTCTTAGAAGAACACTGGTAGTCAATACATGAGGAAGGTACAATTTGAGTGTTTTACCACAAATCTTATTGAAAATGTTTGCATTGTTTGGCACACACCAGAAAGAAATTTGCTTTTGATCTACATTGCAGTGAAGTGTTTAGAGACAGTTGTCCAAAACAAGAAAACAGCCAACTACTGCGCCAGAAGAGCTGCAGGCTCTATGATTAATGTGCACGTTTGTTATGAACATCACTGTCCAGATTTTGATTCATCTCCAGTCTCTCCCTCTATGTCTCTCTCTCCTCTCAGTGCTGGGAGGCGTGGAGTCACGTGGTGTGTTGAGGAAGATCAGTGACATGCTGGAGGTGATTCTGAAGAGGATGGACAGCCTATCCAAACTCGACAACACCTCCACCACTGACGCAAGGCGCCTGGATGAGCTCAGCTCTGCTATCAACAGGTACGTTGACTTTACATTTTACTGTTTAATTTGGTGTCTAACTGTTTCGTAACCGCCAACGTTATTTTTTGGACCTTTTAATTTTTCAAAAACCTTAACTGGTTTAGAAACTGTGAATAACATGAATGTAATATGAATGTTTTGCCAATTGTAAACATCTGTAGTGATAGTAAAGGGACAATATTTGACATAGTTGGTAAGGCTTCAAATTTGTCATGGTAAACGTATGGCATGTGCACAGCTGACAATCAATTTGTGTCCACCTTAACGATCACATCTTATTGTTTGATAAAAAATAATGCAACCACATGGCCTATGCTTCATCCTTATTTCTATGAAAAAAAAACAAATCTTATAATTATTTGTAAGTTAAAAATTACGTTTTTTTTAACCTTCAGCAAAATTGGAGTATTTGTAATAAATGTATGAAATTAATTGTTCCAAAATGCACAATATGGCTCTAATATTGTAAGCGTTGTTTTGTCCTTTTATAAATGGAAAGAAAATGTATATAGACATAGAGATAATGCTTTACTGATACAGTATCAGGAGTGCTTTGGTCAGCTCAGGTGTGTATTAACAGAGAACAGCTGGTAGAGCTTTGTGAGATGACACCATATATGGCAGATAGCCATGAAATACTGTACTATGATGACACCGACATATTTAAGATGTATTCCTCATTGTCATTCATATTGCACATCACCTCTCTATCTGTTCTATAGTCATGACTTCATTCTTTTCGTTTTTAATCCTCACCTTATTGTATTTTTCTCTCATCTTTATTCTCATTTTTTCCCCTTCTTATGGACTCTTGTGGAAATTGCTACCTATTACCACAAAATCACTGCTACAGACGGACAAGTATTGTATGACCTTTCTGCTACTGCTTTTAATAAACGACTCCACTCTTTCCCTGTTAGTACCAAAACATCCAATTTGTCTTTCCTATCTAACGTTCTCCCCGTGCTGGCTCCTTTCATTTCCAAAAAGCCTGACTAAATTCAGTGCAGCAGGAGTGATACACACTGACAGAAATCCCCTCACTTCTTCAATCCTTGTTAAATGATCCCAGATAAGCGCTCAGGTTCAGATCTGCGCAGAGGCGCTAGAGCAGAAGGATAGAACGATTAATACGTTCTGGCGTTAGTGTTAACTGCAATCAATGTCTAGTAATGGGCTGTTCAATGTGGAGAGGAGCTGTTCAACTCTTAAGGTACAACTGGGGGAAGTGTCCTGTTAAGGGTGTCTATTGTCAAGGATGGTTCGTGCATGTGTAACTGTACAGAAATCCATTTCTAGTTAGTGCCTTAAAGGGGGTACATGGGGTGGATAAAGGGTATGTTCAGGGTGTAATTAGGGTTAAACACAAGCGATGAAATCAATGTGTGTGACTATCATGTTTTAAACAAAGTTTAACAAAAAAAATCTATTACAAATAGATGTAATGCATTGTCTCTTTACATTAGTTGTTAATCTAGTAACAAATGATAGGATTTAACTTTTATTTATTTTTGCTGATTGCATCATAAGGGGCTTCTTCTTTTTTTTTTTAAATGGGATCTACAAACCCCAATTCAAATGAAGTTGGGACATTGGGTAAAACAAAAATAAAAACGGAATACAATGATTTGCAAATGCTATTCAACATGTATTCAATTTAATACATTACAAAGACAAGATATTTAATGTTCAAACTGATAAACTGTATTGTTTTTTGGCAAATATTCACTCATTTTGAATTTGATGCCTGTAAAACGCTTAAAAATAGCTGGGACAGGGGCCACAAAAGACTTGGAAAGTTGAGGAAGGCTCAAAAAACACCTGTTTGGAACATTCTACAGGTGAACAGGCTAAATGGTCATGATTGGGTATAAAAGGAGCATCCCCAAAAGGCTCAGTCATTCACAAGCAAGGATGGGGCGAGGTTCAACACATTGTGTACAACTGCATGGGCAAATAGTCCAATAGTTTAAGAACAACGTTTCTCAACGTACAATTCCAAGGAATTTAGGGATTTCATCAGCTACAGATAATATCACCAATGGTTTCAGAGAATCTAGAGAAAGCTCTGCACGTAAGCGGCAAGGCCAAAAAACATTGAATGCCCGTGACCTACGATCCGTTAGTCACTGTATTGAAAACCAACAACCCCATGTAAAGGATATTACCACGTGGGCTCAGGAACAATTTGAAAACCATTGTCAGTTAACATAGTACATCTATAAGTGCAGGTGAAACCTCTCCCTTGCAAAGCAAATGCCATATATCACCAACACCCAGAAACACCACCGGCTTCTCTGGGCCAAAGCTCATCTGAGATGGATTGACGCAAAGTGGAAAAGTGTGCTGTGGTCTGACAAATCCACATTTAGTTTTTTATATAATGTTACATGTTGGATGTGCATGTTACATCCAAGATTTCAGACTGTTCTGAACACTGCTTCCAACAGTTTGGATTGGAAATCTTCATATGGGCATCTGCTGCAGGCCCATTACTGCAGTGTTTACATTTGATATACTGCTACATGTAGCTACATGCTAAAGTTAGGTAAACCTGTAATCTTGGTTGAAAATATTAATTTCTTTCGGTGGTACAGTTTTGACTGTGTAGTGTATTGGTGAGCAGCTGCAATGACGGAGGGTGGAGAAACAGAGAGAGCAGAGATGTGGAAGAACCAGAAACACTCACCAATCAAAGCAGTCTGTGCTTTTTTGGGAAGGTTGCTTGAAGAAACAGGCACTACAACAGATTGTCACAGACAGGGTGAATACAGGTGCAGCAGCCACAGGGAGTTTAAGAGTAAGTGTTTTTGAACATTTATCATGTTAACATGTTCTAGTAGAAAATAGTTTGAACCTGAAAATGAGCATGATAAGTCCCTTTTAACAAACTATAATTAGTTATTATCATTTTTACTGTACAATCGAAAAATGCCAACAAACGTTATGCTGACTTCACATTGTGTGAGATGGGAATTAGAGATGCAAAGAATCTCCATGATTAGGATTTTTCACGTTTTAGGATTACTCTAAAATATCAATTGACAGGGTTTGCATTAGTGTATATAGTATGCATGTTTTATTAACATAGTTGGTCTTGTGGGAGTGAAATATAGCATGCATGATTGAAATAGCATTATCTTAGTGTTTAGTTGGGGTGCCTGAATAGCTTAGGGGGGAAAAACACTCAACTTCCACTGCAGAGACCCAGGCTTCAAGCCCAAGCAGGCACCCCATGACACCCAACTTGCTTCAACCTAAGACTCTTATCAGACAATGTGCTCTTTTGCAGGTTGAAAGGGGCACACTTTTTTTAAAGTCTACAATTTAAAATAAAAAGCTCAACTTGTTGCAATTATATTATTGTTGCTAGGCAGGGACAGTCACCTTCACCTCTCAATTCATCCAGTTGGACAATGGAAGTTGTTTTCAACTCAAAACGTTTTGGGTGCTCTTGCAAAAATGCTAGGTGCTCAGAAATGCAAAAGCAGTGAGCAGAAAGCTAGACTTTCTTTCATTCCATCACTCGTTTCCCTGCTCTTCTCGTTTCCCTTCTCTATTTCGTTGAGTACGTGTGACGTGGTAATGTGTTATTTTAGCCAGCAGGGAGTGGAGCAAATGGGAAGAGAGAGCTTTATAAAACATATCCCAAATCCAGGCCAGTTAGGCACGCAGTCACAGGAAGACACACACACACACACACACACACACACACACACACACACACACACACACACACACACAACACTGGGCGGTGTTATCTCTGTGTGAGCTTTATTGGTGCTGACACACTCCTGTGTAGTGGCGGATGGGACTTGATGTCTGAGTCCCTAGCTTGCGATTTGCCCATAGGGCAGCCACTCGTTAAAGCAGAAAACGGAGGGAATATAACGAGGGAGGGAGAGGGACAGCAAAAAACTGAAAAAACAAAGGCGGGGAACTAAGGAGGGGAAAGGACGCAGAGTTGATTCACTCTGTTTTACCGTGAAGCAGATGAGAGGAAAGATTGGTAAGTCTCCCCTTGGGCATACACTCTGTAAAGGTCAGTAGTCTGGCTTGGCTATACCTATTTCTCCTCCCTTAAGCACCCATCTTAGCATTGTCAGTATCAAATATTTTAGCACAGGAGGCCTTCTTTTCCATAGTACTCAAGCCACTGTTATACTGCACCTTTGCTGGAACTACTCAGAAAAGCGAAATAGATAGTTACATACTAAATAATTTCACCCGCTCTGTGCAAAGATCAGTTGGAGAAATAAACAACATTGTAAACCCTTTTCAAACCTAATTTTGTGCACCACTTTACATGAAAAATCAGAGTTGGTGAGTGCATCTGTGTGCATTCATGCATGTGTGTTTGCATTTGTAAATGTGTGGAAATAAGCATTGGAGGGGAGTCAGCGCTGTTGAGTGTAATGTTATAACACCACGGCATGGGGTGGAAAAGGTCGACGCATGCAAACAAACACTCATGCTGACGCCTTGTCACATGCATCTCCTGCCCTGGACAGATATGGTTGATGGGATGCTGCCAGAACTGTCCTCGTCTCTTAAGAGGATGAGCTCATTATAGAAAGTGAGAAAGAAAGAGAGATAAGGAAAGGATGTCAACACATTTTTGTATCCTTAGAAACTCTCCCTCTATTTATTATGGATTTTCTCTTAGCGCCTTTCTTTCAGTTTCTTCTTTTCAGAGTGTTCATACGTCTGGTTGGCATCCATCAGTCGATTTCCTCTTGTCACTTTTTCCCCTATACTTTACCCATGTTTTGTCTTCTCTTTGTTCTTCCTAATTTTTGTTTTGTTCCCCTCATTTGTAAAACTGGCTACATTCATCAAAAGGGAGAAAGCTTCATTGCAAGCAGCGCGCAACAGTTGGCCGTCAAATATGTACATCCTTGTATTCTTTGATCATAGTCATTGTTAAATGTTTCAGTCAAGCTGTTCGGTTGACTTTAACACAAAGGCACAGATGATTACTTTATTTTATTGTTTCTCTTTCTTACAGTAATAACACAATGGTCCCCCTGGTACTCTTGGTCTGTTTGCTGTGGCTATGGTGGATGTCCTTTTCATTATTTTCTGTCTGCTCCAGTTTTGCCACGACTCTCACATTGTATATTTCTCTCTCTCTGTCTCTTTGGATCTCATTGTGCAGTCCTCTCTGCTCCTTCTGTCTTTAATCCGTGTCTCTGCCCTAGTCCTTCTATGATACTTCCGTTCCCCTTCTCTTTCTGTTCATCTCTAGGGATGAGTTCACATTGTAATAGACATAGGAGCTCAGATTAGAAGGTCAAGTCTTATAGAGACCAACTTGCGCAGTCACATTGAAGCCCCCCCAAAGAGAGCTTTATAGTATCAGGGGTTACTCAGTTTACCAAGCAAAGGTTTTGTCCTTCAAGCTAAAGACATTGCAACTTTTATCAGATAGGTACCATGGTAGCTGTTATCTTTAACAGCTGGGAACTTTTGTGAAATGTTCCATGCAATAATACTAATGTTTTCATATAATTTGATAGCCTTCTGTAGTATAATACTGGCTCTCATTATAAGACAATATTAGGTAATAACTTTCACTAACACATACTGTACTCTGTAATTGCCTCACTTGCGTGGATTGTAAGAGTAAAATAATAATTAGTTCCTTCAGATGCTTTTATTGAGAAATGTTTCAGGGTGCTTTAACGCATTGCATGTTTGAAAAGGTTTATTTACACTCTGGAGATTTAACTTTTGGTGAGGGGAAGGCCATTTTTGGCATTAAAGAACCACACCTAAAAAAAATGATGAAATTCACAGTTACTCTTTTGGAGAAAAAAATATATAAATAAATAAAAAGATCCAACATTGCAAGAGTCTATAGGTGAGATATTGTTATATATCCCTAGCTGGTATGAAAATGAGAAGTCACTTAGAGAAAATGCTGGACGGAGTGTAAAGCGACAGGGATTATGGTCAGCATTTCCAAGTCCGGGCCACGCTACTCTGCCAGAAGAAAAGAGAATTGCCCACATTCATGTCTTCAGCTGTCCTGTCAATTAAAGGCCTAAAATGCCCTAAAAATAATCTTTGCTACTGAGGGTGAGATAGAGATTGATCAAGGTAGATTGGCGATGCATCAGCAGTAATGCAGGCAAGGCCTCAGACTGTTGTGTTGAAGAGGGAGCTTAGCCTGAACGCAAATGTCTCGATTTACATCTAGGCCTTTACATTAAAGGGGGTCAGTTAAGGTGGTTTGGGCATGTAATGCAGATGTTTTGCTGTGAAGGTATCTTTGGATCCCCCGGGGATATGGGTGCGGATAAGGACGTCTATTCTATCTTACTTAGCCTGCTTTAACAATGGCCCTAGACCTGCATAAAAATTGAAGGATTGATGGATGGAGTGTAATGCTTAACTGAATTCTCAAGGACTTAAATATTATGCTAAACTCTCGCTTTGTTTTTTTCCCAAGAGATAATTAGTTGTGCAGTAATAAAACAGAAACCCAAGACAAAAACACACAGAAAGTAAAAAAAACATTGTAGCAATACAAAATAGAAATCAAAAGTTTGAATAATTTTAGTTAAATTATGAATAAAAGGATAACAAGGTAGCTTCTGAATGAAGGGCATCTATTAGCATGGGGTCAGAAACGTTTGTTTTTATCTGTTAAAAGCGGTGATCAAAAGGAAATAATGAATATTGTTTCTGCAAATTTCAGGTTTTGAAGACAGCTGTTGCCCCTGAAATATACATGCAGTAGAGAATAAGTACTTGTCTGTTGTAGTGAACATATTAAACGAGACGCAAACACACTTAGCAACATTAAGAAGTGACACTTACAAAGCTTTTAATGGAGCATGGAGACTCCCTGTGACTTTGATGGCTGTCTCCTTTTTTTGCTTCTACTTTTTAAAGCAACAAACAAACTTTATCTGCATTAGGCCCTTGGTCCCATGACTTTTTAATTAATGTTCATGCAGCTGCTGTCGGTTAGTCAGTTAAGCAGTCTTGCACTCCTTCCTGTGTGTACACACACACACACACACACACACACACACACACACAATATCAATAATTCTGATCACACTCTGATGATGTGTTCTTATTCTGTATTTAATTTCCTGGCTTTAATGAGAGTTAATACCATCTGCTGATTAGAGAATACAGAGAAACAGGAAGGCACTCACACAATGCACACTGAAATCAGGTTATTTGAATGGACATAATGGGCACAGCAGCATGAGCATGTGTGTGTACGCAGGCTTGGGTTTGTGAGATGTAAAATCATGTAATCAGATGCTTTGGAAATATACAGACTACAATGAGCCCACAAACAGATGCAAACATACACACAACAAACACCCACATTTCATACACTTCTTATTATGTGAATGGGAAGTCTCTCACCCAACAGAGAAAGTGGTATTAACAGTGCAGGTCTTTTTCTATTTCACGCTCCAACCAAGTGTCTAACAATTTGTATCTCCCACTAACACTTCTACATCTGTTGATGTAGAAAAAGCCAGGGAGGGGAAGCAGAGAAGGATAGGCAAGAGAGCAGAGGGGGAGAGAAGACTTAGACAGGAAAAGAGGTAGTAACAACATTGAGACAGGAATAACTGAATAAGAGAGAGACTAGCCCATGACTGGAGTGAGGTGACACCATTGGGATAGAAATAATGGGTGATAAGAGGTTGGGAATTTGATGTCCCACTTGATGCAGAGGTTTTTTATTTACATTGTGTGACAGCATTGTGAGGGTACCTCTCATTTCTGCATTCCTTTATCTCCTCTTCACTCTTCGTGTCTGTGTGTAGGTTTCAACCTGCCAGTCTGGTAGAGAGGATCCAAGCTATAGCCCAGAATGTCTCCAACATGGCCACCAGGGTGGAGCAGATACTGCAAAACAGCATTGTACAAGGAAGAGGTAAAGTACCCATCCTCAACATCATCAGTGTGAAATACCTTTATGCCCTTGCTTTACTTTACGAACGAACGAAGTGAGTAATGTTGTGAGTGTTTGACTCTTGAGCTGTGTAATCATGCAGCAGCTGATCTGACAAACTTCATTGTCCCTGTGTGAAGATTTATTTACATACTGTAAATGCCATATAAAACATACAGCACAATTAAATCACAAGAATAATTTATGCACACAACACAGATACATCTGATCCAATCCACTCATCGAAAACACATGGACATTGTAGTCCTGTTGCACATCCTCTGCAGCTTGTTTGTTACATTGTATCTAGTCTCAAACCCAAAGTTGCGAAGGTTGTTTTTCCGCCCCCGGGCGCAAGGGGGGAGCGAGAGGACCACCATTCCTTCCGAAAAAAGTCATATAACCATTCCAATGGCTCCAAAGCTGTTCAGTTAAGGAAAATTGAGGTAAACAAACTGCATAGTTCCCCTTCAACTGCTCCTCAGATCCCTGCATGGTGAATTGAGACCGCTAGCTAGACTATCTGTCTAAACTCTAACACGACAAAAACAACTTTTGAATGTACAGGTTCCACCAAAACTACTTCCTACCCAAGGCTATTTTGCAGCGGCTCCGTGCGGAGCTTAGTGCCGTTCATGATGATTGTGATTGGCTTCAAGACATGCCAATAAACCAGAGCATGTTTCCTCCTATCCCGGAATGCTATGTGGACTAGCCAGACCATCCTTCGCAGCACTGTTGAGGAGGGTTTGGCAAAACAAGACTACATTACATTTCATTTAAGGTAAACGTAATCTATGATAGTGACTAAAAAAATAAACATACACAATAAAAATGGAATTGTCCACACATGGTAGATATCCGATACAAGTGTCCGCACATACAGTATGGCGTGAGCAATAAACTGTACACAGTACTACACAGCACCAACCTGGAGTACACAAATTTGGTATAAAAACATGTGTTAGCAAAAGGCCCAAACCAGAATAATACACATTAATTACTACTACCTGATTAAATGTAATTCTTCAGTAATGTTCAACTTGAAGCACAGCTGGACTCATTCACAGCTGTCAGCTTGTGTTGGAGCTAAACTTGTTTTGCTGCTGAGCAACAGAAGAGAATACAAAACAGATCTGCAAACACACACACGCGCACAGTCACAGACTTGTTTAAATTAGGATCTCTAGCTGATTATTTTACTGACACTAATTATTTTTGACACTTTCCCACAGTCAGCAGGTGATTGTTCCAGTTTGATATTCTTCACACAAAAATTGTAAAGAACTATATGGTAACAATGTACGCATTACAGCAGTAAAGGTAAAAACAGGTTATTAAAAACATCAACCCCAAAATCCCAAATCATTAAGATCTGAGAGTTGACCTTTTGCAGCATTTATTTCTAGCATTGTTTATCTTCACAAAAGTTAAAACCAGAAAAAGCAGATTGATTTTTTTTTTTTTAAGGAAGGTTAAAGGGGTAAATGTTCGTAATCAAGTCAACGTGGATGGTTGTGCATGCAGAACAACGTAGTCATCTCTGTAGATCTCATCTTTGCTTTATTGCTTCCATCCACTTTACATTCAGCCACACATTCTGCTCATTGTGTGTTGTTTGCTTGTTTGTTGTGTGTTTACTTGTGTGTTTGTTTTGCTTTCATTGTAGAAAATGCTGCTGTAATAAGGGAATTTCCCCGCTGTGGGAAGTATAAAGTATAATCTAATCTAATCTGATCCAACCCTGTTGTTTTCCATGTCAACCCTTGCTCTTGAACATTTTCATCAAAACCTACATAACACTAACTTGTGACAGTTTGGCACACACTCATAATTTAATCCCCATTATGATTATTCTTTCCTTCTGATTCTCCTCTCTGATGTTTTTTCTTCAGGGTAATTGCCCAAGTCTTTACTTGAGAATATATGAGCATGCATCTCCTTTTGTTTTCCCCCCACTGCATCTGCAGGGACGATGCCAAAATGAAAACACTGCTGCTTTCTCTAATCACAGATGAATTGAAACACTGCTGGCAGACTTTATTATCATACGGCTCAGTGGCAGTTTATTTATCTCGCGGTCAGGCATGTACGGAGAGAGAAAGAGAGAGAGCGATTAGAAATTCCTTTTTATTTTCTGTCTTGCAGGGACAGGAGTAAAGTTTTTTTATCTAGTTAGTTGACCACATTTCCAATTGTTGTTACAGTGGTTGCTATTATAATCATATTTGTAATCGGTGTGTGTCTCAGTATCCATGTTTTCAATGGTAGGAGAGAAGCCCAGGGGAAGACTTATGTGGAAAAGAATCTTTTTTTACATTAGGTAAATGGAAACAGACAGAAGCTAGAGAAAAGGCAAATATATGTTGGTCCGGAGAGAAAGGGGGGCGGGGGGGGGGGGGGGGGGGGG
>NC_048408.1:19242537-19270073 GCF_013103735.1 Etheostoma cragini
GGGGGGGGGATTGAAAGACAGAAAAGCACTGAGAAATTGAAGCTGCATTGGTTTTCATCTCAGAAAACATCATTGCAGTCACTCTCTACTCTTTATTTCCTCCCTTCCGTAGCAGAGACGCAGTTAACTAAGTCAGTGGAGCAATTAATGCAGTGAGTGTAGTCTAAGTGAGCAGACGTATTTGCTAGCGTAACACTAGGATGGTTGGCAGCACTGAGAGACAACTGTGCTTCTTTGTCAGGCCCAGTATAAAGTGTGCACTGCAGTAGAGCCAAAATGGTGTGATTTTGCTAAGGGGAAACCAGTGGGATTTATGGGCACCGACGGTGCATAAAGCCTACCCTGGAAGCGATGTTGTAAATGATGATGGAGGAAGCAAATTTTGCCATAACGTCCAGAAGCGAGTGAAACAAAGCTGTTAATGCAAGTGATACTGAAACCTGGCAGTCGTGAGCGGTTAGCCTGTGGGTCCAACAAGTGTCTCTAGTCAATTTGTGAAAGTTATTTGATTAAAGAATTACTCCCTGCATTTTTAATAGGCTTTAACACGCACCGTATGCTGCTAAATGAGCTGCTAAATAGTATATTGGTTGAATCGCTGTTACAATAGTTATTTTCACTGGATAATAAATATTCACATTACTGTAAAGCAAACTGACTTGCGTGAGTTAAGCCCAGATTAATAAAGCAGCAGTCTTGAATTGCCAGACCACCAGTCAGTCCACAGCACTGTGTCAGTGCTGGAGAATGTTCTGGCTACAACAGCAAGAAGATAGAGAAAAAAACACTCTGGCTTGTTTGTAGTTCTAAAATCCAATCACAGCTGTCCTTGGCATTGCTAAGCCCCAGATGCAGCAATGGTGCCCTTGCTAACTAGATAGCGGAGATAGCAGAAGAAGAAGGACACCAGGCTTTATCATGGCAATGGTTACCGTTGAGCCAAACTAATGAAGCAGTGATTGTGGGTGAAGCAAAGTATTTTACTTACAAGAGTCCTTTTGTTGCTTATTATTTAGCTTCTTAACGCCCATGCAGGTGTTTTGTAGTTATTCGGGCCAATTAGAACTCTGCTCAGGTTGAAGGTGGGCCAGAGCTTTGATGGGAATGTATTAGATCACAAATCTTCATATACCAATAGAATGATAAAGCTGGTATTTGACCTGCCACAACAGGTGCAAAAAAACCTAACGGGAGGTTCAGAAAGATGTCCATCAGTCTATACACACCCACATAGTCCTGAGAAGAGGTGTTCAGGTCCTTTTAAAAATGGAAGAGGATTTTGGTGCTTATATGTTTTACTACTGGAGGTAAAATGTCACTCACTGTGTCTTTTCAGCAATGAGAGATGTGACATCAGGCCAGTGTGAAGTACCAAGAGACCCTCGCTTCCCAGAGTGCCCTGGGAAAGTAGATGTGAGTCTCAAGCTGTTGTTTTTATTTGGAATATGATGGTGCAGCAGGTGTTACTAACCATGTTCTTTTACGACAGCATTGTTGTGTACCTGACGGCAGGAGGTGGTGGAGTTAACAGGGGCGTCACAAGCAATTTTAGGATATTATAACACACATGCCCCATAGCCAATACCTCCCCTGCCTCCTTCAAAAAAAGCATTACTGATTTTAAGCTTCTTCAAAATCCCTATCCTTTTATGGGCCATGTACCAAGGCGTGGTGAGAAAAAAATAAGGTAGACACAAACCAAACCAAGCGTAACTGCAGCAAACCAAGCCTCTTAGATCCTGTATACTTTATATAGTTATTCAGCTTTTTTTGTCTGAGTTATAAAATTTTCTTTCAGCCCAGTAGCAAATCATTTATGCATTGCCCTGTGATTTTGGAACCGCTGTTATAGAAAATAATTAATTGTCCCTTTATATGATTTGTTTACACTTTGGAAATGTATATCTCACTTTATGCATGTGCTCTCTCTGTATACCATCTAGTGGATGCGTGCACGTTGGACATCGGACCCTTGCTATGCCTTCTACGGTGTCGACGGTTCAGACTGCTCCTTCCTCGTCTACCTGAGCGAGGTAGAGTGGTTCTGCCCCCCGTTGGCCTGGAGGAACCACAGCAGCACCCCCACCCAGTATGTAATGCAGCCAAAGGCCCCTAAAAGACAGGTGAGAGGATGACTCTCAAACATGAGAAACAGACACCAGCTAAATGAAATGTTACAATGGTCATTTCAGGCATATATACAAATATACTGTATATTCAGAAAGACACATAGTGGGTAATGGCTGCTAGTTGACTTTTGATAGATGTATAGTAAACACACAAGTGATTATGCTTTGCTCACCACCTCAATGCAACTGACAAAACTGCTAACATGTACTAAAAAAGCAGCATCTAGCTTTCTACTACAACTACTTACATACTTAGACTTAGACTTCTCTTTATTAATCCTTTTGGGATGACTCCCACAAGTAAATTAAAATTACATATTAAACATACACTTAACAACATACACAATGCCTATTGTACTATAGTAATGTTATGACCACTGATCATAAAAAGGTCAATATTGGCCTCTCCATTTGCGGCTATAACATTATTAAGTTCACATAAACACAAGGTTGTCGATTTGCTCTATTTCCAGTTTGTTTGCTTAAAAAAGCCACACACAAAAACAAACTTCTAACTCAGACTTTCCAAGTTTGCTCGGTTCACCAAGGTTATGTGCAAATACTTATAATATGTAAAATACTGCAACGGTAGAAATGAGGGTCACAGAATGCAGCTGATTATTTGCTGTATTTCACCCTGCTCAACATTCAACAACTTTTTTTTTCATTTAGCTGATATATATTTAAACAAGGATGTTACCGCGTCCCCTTTTGGCCACTGTAGATGATTTGTGGAAGCTTTTCTGAACGTGGATTCTATTCCAGAGCATTTTGGGTAAAGAAAAGAATTTTAATTGTAGACCAACCAAATGCATAGTGCGAAGTAAAAGAAAAGAATGATTCACTTTAACAACATGTAAATATTTGGCCTTCTAACATTAATGTTAAGCTTTTCTGCGCTGTTGGCGTCGAAACACATCTATTCAGTAGACAGTGACCTTAAATGGTAATTGCTCGCTCCAATAGAGAAAATTAAAACGATAATCTTCAGTCCTGTAATGGAAAAAGAGTAGAGAAAAAGAGGAGAGTTATTGTTGAAAACAAGTGAAGGAGCTTTCACTGAGATACTTTTTTTTTTAAATATATCCATGGCTATTTATTACAGATACATTTCATTTACATGTGTTGCAGCTGTATGTAAAGTATGTCCAACATACAACTTCAGCATAAGATGAATGTGGCACAATATGGATGTGAAAGCAGTCATAATTAGTCTATGTGACTATAAAATGTATTTTTGGTTAAAATCAACAAATAATCCTCTACTTTTCCTCAACATTGACTTTAAGGTCATGAAGCAGCAATACTTTAATTCATTACACAGTCAAACCAATACACACTTACAGGAGTGTGAGCATTTTCTAGGGTCATACCCATAAAAACATACTTATCAAATAAAGTATTTCTCGCTCACTAGCTTCATAATTGCAACATTATTAACAGTTACATGACAGTCATGAATTGAGCAGTCAAATGCTTCCCTAACTATGCTTGATGGCTTTCATAAAGGAAAGAAAAATTCTCCACTCTTAATTTTACAATTCATTCTGACTGCTTTTTAATTCAGGCCAATGAAATTGTCTATATTTTAATATGACGAACTTTGTTTTTCACCTCGGTGGCAAAGAACATGGTGCCCTCCAATGCCTGTAGAGCAATAATGAGGGTCTTTGAATTTGGATGTTCACCAAGTGGAATGAGGAAAGTCTTCATGCACACTTCATACTGGCTATCATCTTTGGTATTGTTCCCAATTACGGAGGCTTGATCAGCATTCTACAGCCTTTGTTTGGGACAAAGCAATCATGAATGTTTAAAGTCGTTATTAAAGTGATGTCTTTGTGTGTATGGTGTCCCCTTGCTTACTACACTTTATTTGTGGCGATAGTGAAAAGTTTAAGAAGCAAAGCGGAATGTCATTGTAAATGAAGACTGATACCTCCATCTTACCCTCTGACCCAAATTACTGAACTGTGGATTTACAGTCTTCCTGTATCTTCAACACACACGGGGCAGAGCCAAGGTTGTTCTAAGGGGAGAAAAGTATTCTGTGTTTATAGAATTACTTAGAAAATGCAGATAATACAGAATTACCATCACACACAAGAAAATGATTTGCAAGCACAGGTTACATCAGCTGTTGTTAAAGCTGGTGGCTTAAATCCGCAGGTGACACTCTTCACATCTTGCTTGCTTCAGTTGCGTTGCTGTTCACTGTGTTGTAACAGCATTTAAGTCAAATGAAGACAAAACTAAGAGTCTACAGCTGTTCTTATGACTCTCTGAGGCATTTTCATTCCTAAATTTAACAGACAAATGGAGAAAATTATAAAAATTCTGACCTGATGATGTCACTAGATGTGAAAAGTCAGAGACTCAACAAAATTTAAAAAGCCTAGTTATGTCTGCCCCAAATACCATGGTAATCCAGCTATTGAGACATGTCACTCTGAACCACAAATATCAACCTGCTGGTGTCGATAGAAGGGAGGGTCAGGGGATCAACAAATTCAGATTAATCCACTGAGCACCATAGATATCTGCAACGAATTTCATGGGCATCTGTCCAGTAGTTGTTGAGGTATTTCCGTCTGGAACAAACTGGTCAACCCCTGCCATCCCTAGAGTTACACCACTTGCATAGCTAAAAGTTTAAGATTAACACCCATATTGCCGGTGCAAAATTTAGAACGACTTGGTGTCTACGTTCTCACACTTTCTCTTCACTTTACCTTCCCAGGCTGCCTTTCGCACAGACCTTTCTGTGCTACTGGACCAGGTCGGGGCAGGTAAAGAGTCCCTCAGCTTTATGAAGCGCCGAATCCGCCGTCTCGCACAGCAGTGGGCAACGGCCGCCAACCGCCTGGATGCCAAGCTGGAGCAACGCTGGAGGGACCAGAAGAAGGTGAGAGAAGGAGGGGAGAAAAGGAAAGGGAATCACCCTTTTCTTTTCTCCCCTCTTGGTGTAGGAGAATGCTTGGTAAAGTGTTGATTCTTTCAACTGTGATCAGGTACTGTAAGAACTTTTTTTTGTGATCGCTAAATGCAAAGTGCAGCTAAGAAAGACTTTGTGAGATCAAGAGCTTAAATGGTGCGAAGAGTGTTACAATACACATCATGCACAGCAGTGGTAGTCTATTTTAAAAAAGGTGGCATAGGAGGTAGAAGAGAGTAGGACAAGAGAAAAGAATTGGCACACAGTGCAGCTTATAGTACCAGATAATACCATATTGAGTGTGATTACAAGTGATCTACAAATCTCTTACAGTAAACTTGAGGACTCAAAGTTAGCTAAAAAGCATTTTGATTTAAAGGTACAAAGCACAAGGAAACAGTGTCTTCCACTCAAGTGGTTGGGCTTTAAAAAAAAAATGTTTTTAGACGCTTCTTGTGTGTTTTCAGTTTGAATGATGGTAGGAAGAAATGATAGAGGAGGTAATCATAGGTTGTCACACATAGCTGTGGTCTGCAATATTCATGTATAATCGGCATGTAACAATCTTCTTTTTCCGTTCAAAGATAGTTCTTAAAGATGTATTCTCTGAATTTAGAATGTATTGCAGTACCCTACTGTTAAATTCTAAAACCATTTTTTGGTCGGCACCAAAGTGTGTGCAGTATGGACTTGGCTACTTCCTGCTAGTAGCCATGTATGTCAGGGCTTTGTGTGAGACAAAGGAAGAAAGAGATGCAAGGATAGATGAGAGAGAGAAGACAGAAATGAAAAGGAGAAGCAGGTGAAAAATGATGATTATGAATGATTGGGATTACGATGAAATGCCAGTGCCAGGGGGAGAAGAATAAAATGAGAAAGTAAGGGCACGAAGGGGATGGATGGTAGAGGGGCAGGTATTGTAGAACATGGATTAATACAGGATTGATGGAGGTGGAGAGAGGAGTCGTGAGGTGAGCAAGAAACACTAACCCTGGAAGGCCGATGGGCCCGTGTATGTTTGGTATTTCAATAAAACATTAAAACTAAGGGTGTAAGTTTAAAGGCTTACCATTCCAAATGTCAACGAAAGTTATATGTAATTGTAATGTGGTTTGTCAAGCCTCCCAAACTAATACCTTTCTCACCCCACTCAAAGTAGACTGAAAATCCTTTAGTCAACAAAAGAATAATAAATGAATGAGTTGATGCAAGAAGGCAGATTGAGGACACATTCTGCTTCTTTCCCCCAAAATGTCTCTCTCTGCCCCCATCTCTCTCTAAAATAAGTTAACCCCGTTGGAAATAGTCCTCTGTCTCTGAGATTGATGTTCTTCCTTTCTTTTGGTGCACTGAGGGGATTTGTTATCATCTACCATGGCTCTGTGGCTGCTTATATATGTCTTTACAACGTGCTGCAGCTATCTGAACAGCAGATGTCCTGGTGTTTGTAACAGTTAGCCTTAGCTGTCAAAAGCTGTTTCTCACAATAATTAGAAATCTAAGTAAAAAAAAAATAAAAAAATGTGTGTGCGCATGACTTCTAATTAGATAGCTAGCTATTAGATTGCAGTAAAAGCCAAAGGCAGAGTCTTATAAATTTCATTTGAAAATCAAACCTCAGTCTGTACCAGTCAAATTTACCATTTTTTTACGGTTTCCATCCTTCTACACAGATTCCTTTTCACTTAAACATTAAAATAAGCACTCACTTTAATATTGAGCAGGAGAACGGTGCTTGATTTTAATTAACTCTGACCTTAGAAAAAATACATTGTCTTATGTGAATTAACTACAGCCTTTTGTCTTTGAACAAAAAACCCTCGCTTCCAATCACAACTTTAGCATTCTGCTTCAGTGTGCAGTCTTTACAATTCTAATGGGGCTTTGTTGATTCAGTTATATTTCCTTGTTTGACTCTCTCTGTGATTTTAAGTAGAGTGGATGTTTATTTAGAAAAAGAATAAATTATTAGAGCAGAGAAGCAAGTGTGGGGGGGAGGGGATCAAGGGAGAGAAAATGCATGATGATTATTTTTGAACTCTCAGTGGAAGACACAAGGATAGTATACAGGCGTGCATGAGACTGACTGTGGAAAATGTCATTCTGAAGTCAAGTCATTCAGTCAAATATATTTGACAAATACACATTTGAGAGATTGTGTACGCACGGTGCCAAATTGAATGAAGTAGAATCCTGCGCTAAATATTTTAGGAAACCTCTTTTATTCTGCCCATTTCCTCAGTGATTGTGGAGCTCAGAAAGAATAAAATTATCCTTTAGCTGCACTTCACTTTCTAAGCAGTTATACACGTGAGAGAATCCACCTTTTTTGGTGCCTTTATCAAACTCAAAGTGGGTCAACCCATTTAGCCATTATAACGTAGCTGATGGAATATTTTGTGTAGAGCAAATTGCTGTTCTCTTTTTTTAGACATCATAAGAGACATTCATCTAAGCCATGAAATAATGGAGAGGCATTTAAGAGATGATAGTACAGATTCAAGGATGCTGACATTACCCTGTTAACCTGCTAGATTGCCGACACTGCCTGTCTGGAGTTAGTTTAAGTGTATCAGCAAGCAACTTTGAGTGCATTAGTGCATACTTGGTGTGCGTTGAGCATGCACATCTATCATGCGCCTGATGCAGTTGTCTAGTTTAAGACCAACGCAGTTGTCAATTTCACATCCAGCGCCCACGTCGTTAAAATAGCGGCCATATTTGCGTCCGGTCTTACAGGGAGGTGTGTTCAGGTGAATTCTTGCCGTATTGCTATCTAGAGGCAGCAGGAATTGATCGCGACATTGACAACAAATACCTGGTCTAAAGTTAATAGCACAGCATTTCATTGTTATTTTAACTGTGAAATAGTAAAATATGCCTAGGTTTCTGCACAGCACAGTCAAACTATGCTTGTTACACACACACACACACAGGGAAGCACAAGCAGCACAACAACATGAAAAATATTACAAATAAAAATATGACACAAAGGTACAAAGGCCCCTGGCTTTTATATGGAAAAGGAGATGACACTCTGATTGGTTTATTGCATGCTTCGCCCAAAACACACCTATGATTATTAATGAAGACACTTTTGATTCATGCTTTTGGCGCACAGGAACTTTTTTCCGCTGTTAAACTGGCAAAAGTGGATTTGGTTATGCCCTAAAAGCACCTGCGCCATGCGCTTCACACCATGTGCATAAATCGTTTAAATAAGGCCCTTAGTGTGTTTGTCAGAATATGTGGTTGTGCCTCAGGTGGTAAGAGTGGTCGCCTTGTGATCAGAAGGTTAGTGGTTTGATCCCAAGCCCATGTCAAAGTGTTCTTGATCAAGACACTGAACTCTGAATTGGAGGGTGAAGGTGTGTTCATGTTTATCTGATGAGCAGGTTGCAACCTTGTACGGCACCCACAGCCACAGTGTATGAATGTGTGTGAACGGAGATGGTCCCTGTACTATGTTAAAGCACTTTGACTAGTCCTTAATCCTAGAAAAGCACAATATAAATACAGTCCACTTAGTACATGCCAAACTGTTAATTTCCTTTCTCCTTGTGTCTGCCATTTTAAGAGTTAATTGACCTCTGACTGAAGACGTGCAGACGGATTATGAGACTAGTGGTTCATGGAAGGGGAGGGGGGGGCTAAGAAAAAGGGAAAGTGAGGATGAAACAAGGAGGAGACAGAGGAAGCAGGTTGGACACAAGAAGGAAATAAGAATATAAGATGATAAGAAATGAGGAGGGGGAAAGTAAGTCTGCAAATTTGGAAAAGGCAGAGGACGGAGGAGGTGAAATTAAGGTTAGAATAGTGATGGTTGGCATTACCAGCTGTGTTGCCTTCCATCGGACAGCTGCAACCTTCATAAGGGCCACAGTGCGTGAGTGAACAGGGTCAGACACACATGCATTTATGCAAAGTATGGCGCTAACAGATGCTGAGACAAGCATTAGCATTCCTCCGTCATTAGTGATGAGTGGAGCAGAGCAATGGACTGGTACCACATACTCGAGAGCCACTTCTGATCTCATATGTATGCACCAAGGACTTTCCAAGGATTTTACTGACATACCACATAAAACGTTCCTAAAATCAGCACAGAAAAGATTTACTTTTCCATGTATCCACGTATCCTGGTTATGTAATTACACCCCAAATATTTTGGTGAAAAAACCTTGATTTGTGGCATAAATGTTTTGTGAGCATGTGTGCATGTGAATACAAGCAGACACTGAAGGTAAGCAAGAGATTTGAGCATGAGAGCGTTGTTATCATACCTCGGTCTAACATCCCCACGGGACCTTAACTGTAGGGATTCTTCTTCAGATCCTTTTGATAATCCCCCGACCTTACAGTGAATGTGCGAGCAGCCATGCCTAACACACACACACACACACACACACACACACACACACACACTGTTATAACTGACTTAATATTTGTTTCTGTGGTCTTCTGTGTGTGCGTGTGTGTCCTTTTTTTTTTCACATGCAAATTGAGGTGTGCGATAGCCGGGCAGCAGGCCTTCCTCATCCTCCTCATCTCCCAACCAGCTACACATTTCCTTTGTTCAACCTTTGTGTTAGATTAGGTAGCTTTTATTTTGAATAGTAAAGGTGGACTGCCAGGTGTGTTAATCTTGTTTTCTCCTGTTTTATTAGTTAGGGAGGTAAGTTGTTTCTCATTTTTTCAATTTCTTACTTTCTAGACATGATTGTTTTTTATTTTAGTGTTATGCCACTGTAAATTCTTGTATAAGTTACCTATGTTTTCTACTTAATGTTAAATAGGTTTGTGATATTCAAACAAATAATTGTTTGTGGCTACTTGAGAGATGGGGAATATGGGGCCTTTTTTTCATGTTGTGTCCTAGGGTCCTCTCTCACACACACACGCACACACACACGCACGCACACACACACACGCGCACACACACACACACACACACACACACACACAGAGTTCACTGATGTATCTCTGTGTGAAACAAATTCAGGCAAACAAACTCAATTCAAAGTCCATCTGCACTCACTCAGACATACACCAGCTGGGAGGGCCATAAGTCCACTGTATAAGAAGCTCCACTCTCTACTGTGTCATCAAATTCCTGTGGGAGGCAGCTGGCTGTGATACAGGAGTTTATGAGTTAGCTTCATAGTTTAGCTTCACAGTCATAGCTTTAGCTTCATAGTTTCACCCTCTGTTGTTGACTTCCCATGTGGCATGAATGTGTTCGCGGCGAGAGTGTGTGCCAGTAATCTGCATGGTAAAACACAGTGTGAACCCACCCAAACTAGTTTCTTTCTCTTCTCTGTTTTAGCTATTGATTCCTATTCTGTAATATAAAGGTAACATCTCCAGCGCTGCTCTATGGGTCATTGAACTCCACTCTAATTTGGTTCCCATACAGTGGGGCTCAAAAGTTTGGGAAACCCAAAATAAAAATTTGTATTAATGTGCATAAAGAAGCCAAGAAAAGATGGAAAAATCACCAAACTGCATCAAATGAGAGATTAGACATTTGTATAATATGTCACCAAAAGTTAGATTTGATTTCCGTCATTTACATTTTCAAAATAACAGATAACAAAATAATGGCAGCTGCAAAAGTTTGGGCAACCTGCAGAGTTTATAGAATGCAGCGCCCCCTTCGGAAAGCTGAGACCTGACAGCGTCATGGATTGTTCTCAAGTATCGTCTGTAAAGACCGGGGGCCTGTTGCACAAAAGTAAAATAAAAATATCCAGGATAAGTGAAAAAGCGCAGCTAGACTTAGTGTGATCCGCTCATCGCGGCCTAACCGGTTGCACGTTTGCCAAGGCAGGATGAACAGGTGAAGCTATGTCAAGCCAGCTGTAGATAGCTGAGATAAGTGCACGTTCACGGCTTTCTTAAATAGACCACGCCATCAATCACAGATTTGCCAAAATGGAGAAGACACATGCGGCATATGTTTCATCCAATAACAGCTTCTAATGGAAAGTAACGAGGAGGTGAAGCATATAATATGCAGAAAGGGAAATTAAGATGTTATCAAATGAAGAGAAAAAGCCCAACAGACTATAGCAGGCCGACTGACTGTGTAAGCATGTAAAAATATCTACTTAGCCTACTAGTCACAACCTATTTTATAGGAAGTTAATGTTCCTCGTGAAATGTACTCTAAGGACTAGGCCTAATTTTAAACCCTTATTTACAACATGAGAATGTGTTTTACAACCATATGCAAAAATCTCTATAAGCTATGTCTAGTTCTGAATATCTTTGTGCAATTAATGTTTATGCAGAACAATCAGAAAGGGACAAAAACTAGCAAAATAAGTGACTTCAATACTCGCTGTGAGCATATGTGTAAAACAATATTAATGTTTTTTTTGTTCTTCTGACAAGTGACAGCACCAAAATAAAAAGACTAAGAAGTATTAGTGTTCCCTGTGTGATGAATGTATACTACACTATATACGGATACAGGCCATGTTATTGGTCCAGTGATGTGAGACTTATAAGAAGGTTATGAAACCATAATGATTTTTTGTGACATATTATATGAATGTCTAATCTGTCACTTGATGCCTTTTGGATGCCTTTTTTTTCCATCTTTTCTTGGCTTCTTCATGCACATTAATACAAATAAGTACCTGGAGTTCCAAAACGTTTGAGCCCCACTGTATGGGTACCAAATTAGAGTGTTCAATGTTCAATGACCCATAGAGCAGCGCTGGAGATGTTACTTTTATATTACAGAATAGGAATCAATAGCTAAATAGAAAGAGAAAGAAACTAGTTTGGGTTGCAATTTTTGCCTAGTGTGCCCAAACTTTCAAGCCCCACTGTACAGAGGAATTCAAATTTGGAAATAGAGATAAATACTGCTTATTACAGAGGACGTAAAATCCCTCGTAGGTCATGGGCAAAAGTTGCCAGGTTTTGTCGAGCACCCTTAACTTTCTCACTTCTAACTTTTCATTTCTGTGTGGATGCCAGTTTTATAGAATCAAATTCATGGTTATTCAGCTCTGTTGCCGCTCTGTGATATTTCTCATATTTATTTAGCAGTGTTACTTTGCCGCTGCCAGTATCTGAAATTCGCATCCTTCTGTGTCCATTTCATGCCAGTGTTTGTGTGATACACTCTCACCAGCACCACCGCCACCAGGCGAAGAGAGTGAATAGTAGTGGCACCATGAATCCTCACTCTTGCCATCTGCCACCCAAACTGTAATTAAATTTCACTTATCTTTTTATGAAGCAGAAGTTATTAGACCAGGCTTATTAAATCAGGGGATTTTTCACGCCAGCTGGAGCCTCCCTGGCACTTGACTCTGCTGCACACATGCCATTGTCCAATGTTTTACACACATTGTGTACATGTTAACTCCAGTGGAATAACTTTAAGGAGTTGTACTAGATACATATAGCTATGATACAAAACAATCCTTCTTCATGATCTGTATTTATATGAAATAATTATATAAATGTCAGATATCCAGTGTTTTTTTTTTCTCTCTTTCTGTTACATCATCGTCAGGATCATTGCATGTGTAATGTGTATGAGCAGTGTGTATGTTTGTTTGTTGTGTGCTGTTGTCTGGGTTACCAGTTACCTTCAAACATTAGTGCAATGTGGCTAATGTGTCAAAATGGAGAGAGGGAGAGAGTGCACTGTGGCACACTTCTAAAAAAGCTCTTGGAAGCTTTTAATCATTACCTCTATAGTTCAAAGCTGTAGAGGTACAGACACAGGGCGCGCATGCGCTTACATACAAGCAGAGGGAGGAAAAGAAATAGTGAGCAATTGGCATCAAAACTTTCTGGCAAACTCCACACAGTTGGCCTTAAGCTCATTATGTATGTTGCATGGAGGTGTTCATGCTGCGTTGGCTAATCAGGATTACTCAGCAGAGCAGCATTTGGACATGGCTATGTCTAATCCACTGTGAAAGGCAATGTGTTGCTCATTTCTCCGTAGGTTGCACTAATTAAACGCAGTAGCTAGGTGGACATGCATGACAGGACTGTAGCCTGTAAGTGCAAAGTTTTAGGTTAGTCCAACATATAAACTGTGATAATTCCTTTACGTTTTATATGATGTTTTTAAAACAAAAGAGATTTTCCAGTTGGGTGCTTAGGAATTAGTAGCAGCTCTCTGTGTAGACATATGGTGCAAATGAAACGAGATTTCTACTTGTGCCTGCTGTTCCATTGGAGCATGAGGAGATAATTCATTGGGGATTTCAAAGAACTACTTTTCAGTTTCCATAATTTTCTTTTGGAAGAGTCTGAAATTCTGATGATTCTAATCCTCAAACTCATTAAAACATTTTGCACAGCTTAACTTTCAAGGAGCTTAACATTTTACAGTACACTACGCACACATATATAAATGATATAGTATAAATTAGATTACATTTAATGTACTTCATTACATTGGGCATTATGTGTATATAACTGTGCACCACCTAAAGACATGTTTTCCGTAATATATTTTATTTGGATAGATGTGAAATTAGGTACATAATAAAGAATGGCTGGATGTTTTCAGACCTATTTTCTAGCAGCATTTTAAATAGGTACTGCTTTTTTGAATATTTTACTCCAGATCTGTGCATTGAAACTTTGAGTTCACTTTGTGAAAAATCTGAAATTGAGGCAAAGGCACACATACTTAGCAGCAGCATATTATTAATAATTAGTTAATTAAATTGGGAAAGGTTTTCATAATGTTGGTAAATGGTTTATTAAATGTAGAAGAATTTACTCAGAAAAAAAAATGTTTTCTTTAACACAGTAAGAGATAGTTCAAGTTTATTTTAACTTCTTTTGGTCATCATTTCCACCAGTAATAACAACATTGTGCCCACAAAGTTAATTGCTGCGATTTATGAATACTGTAGCATTGCCAAAAGAAAAGCCAGACCAAGGTAAAAACACAAGCAGTGATACGATCATACACGTTTTGAGTGCACCCCCAGGTTAGCCATACATACTTTATTTGGAACTACTCTAACATCAGTTGTTAGCATCCATCACAGATTACATACTGTAACAACTTCTTAATTCAACTTGTACTTAACCATACATGCCTTAGTTAATTTAATTTCATGTGCACTCACTTTTAGTTTTACTTTTAAAGGAAGTGGTTTAAATAATCTACAGTAACTGATCATGTTATTGTCGCATTGGACTTCATTTTTGCAATGTCACCATGTTCCCATATGTCATTGATTACTTTGGTGAGCGTTTTACAACTAACAGAAATGATGGCCGAAGCTACTGTACAAAATAAATACCCTTTAAACAATATACTGTGAGTCATGTTAGTTAGATGCTGATGGAGACAATAAGTAGTAATTGACAGAATATAAAGCCTCAAAAAGCTTCTGCACTGGTTAAATATTCACTTGACTATTCTTCTCAAATGGAGCTTATTGTTGTGCTTCTCCACAGACTTTTAATTTACTTTTATTTTGTCTTTTAGATCCTGGTCCATGTAGGCTTCTTAACCGAGGAGTCTGGAGATGTTTTCAGCCCCAAGGTGCTGAAGGGGGGTCCTCTGGGAGAGATGGTCCAGTGGGCTGACATCCTCACTGCCCTCCATGTTTTGGGACATAACCTCAAGATCTCCATGTCTGTCAAGGAGCTGCAGGGGTAAGTTACCGTATCCTCAACCTACCAACTACGAAGGTGTCTGACTACTTAGTGGCGGTTGATTTAAGTAGGTGATGATAACTCATAACACCATTTCTCATTCATCCAATCAACCAGTGTTCTTCTGAAGCTGAACTGGTATTAAGAGAAGCCAGTAGGTTTCCTCCTTTAAATCGGCTACATTGTGTTGATATAGGGATTATTCGGCCAAGAAAATCCTTGTACTCCCGCAAAGTGTATTCAGCATTTTTCAGAAAGCATTGTGCTCTACTTACACCCCATTCTGATTTAAGATTATGTATGAGGAACCTAAGCTCCTGTTGATTTACTTCTTGCTGTATTGATTCTATATTGACACGCTGAACAGCTTTGTGTCAGTGTAAAGGCGTCTGTGTGTATCTTTTCATCCCCTGCATCAGCACGTTGCATGTTTCTGCTGACAGATACAGCTATAGGGCCAACACACACACACACACACACACACACACACACACACACACACACACATACACACAGACCGGTGGATGGATCTAAATCAACTTGTTGGGATTGATCACTCAAGCTGGTTCTATAAAGTCTATGCAATATCTACTTCATGGTCAAGACTGAATAAATCACACAGGTTGTCAGGCTCCTGGGAAGATGGATGGCTAATGTTGAAAAGTAGAATTACGAATAGGTATGAGTTGAAGAAGACAACTTAGTCACACTGTAGATGGGTGATGTCTTTGTTCTGCCTTGATTGGGCCAATAGTCTTTGTCTTTCTGCCATCGTTGATCACTACAATGACACAGGTATAGAGTATATATCAATATAACGATATCTACAGAGACCAGCTGAACTCTTACCCTCTTCACTACCTGTGACAACGCTCACAAATCATAGGTGAAGTATTGTATTGACCCAAAGTATTGGCAGTCATTTTGTAGACCTATACCAAATCTGCAGGGAGCAGGAGAGACTATGAAAAAATGAGTGGAAATATGGCAGGGACATCTACAAGGCTGAGTTCAGTTGTCAGACTTGAAGTGGATGGCTATGTGCGTGTCACTGTGATGTCTCGGCACCCATATTTTAAAGTTGGTAATTCTCACAACCATGGCCGCAATGTGTTTTGAGGCGACTGTGAAGTGTAATCAAACATACCAGCATGAAGAATCATTATGTCCACCTTGCCAACATCAAATGGCTTTTGAGGGGGGAAAAAATAGTTTTTTAGCTTTGGATTACTTGAGGAAGCAGTTTAATCTTTCTTCAAAATGCATTTGGATCCTGACTCAGTCCTCAAAAAACACTGGTGTTAGAAATGGCACATCAACTTTGCCGACTGATGTCAATCTTTCCACATGGTTTGCTGCAGTAAAGTGGAACAGAGAAGGGTTATGCAGCGTGTCCAATCGTTTTCTGGTGGTATCAATTTTTATTTTACCACACCATTCATTTCCCTTTGTCCCTGCCGTCAGTCCCAAAAAAAGAAAAGAAAATGAGGGTATGGTTGAACTAAGGTGGTAATGCAGTTTGGCTGTCATGGAGTTGTACTATAAAAATAAAAACACTGTTCTCCTTTCCTTTGTCTAGCATGTTGGCTAATACAGCAATATTTTGTACCTAAAAAATTATAGATTATAATGTAATACTATAAAGGGTCCATTAACTTAAACCATTAGTGACGAAATCAATTCTGAGCAAACCAATGCTGCTTAAAGGAGGATACACTGTTTTTAAGCTATTAGTGGCATACTAAAATGTGCTGTCATGCTATGTAGTTAACACGCACACTTATCCACCATATCTCCTGCCTCGCTACACACACAACTGCATAGTGATTTGTGATTTGAAAAACATGAGTATTGATTTTCTTGGCATCGTAAAATACACAGGGGTTAGAAAGTATTATGAGCAAAATGATAGATTATTCACTCAACACCTCAAAAAACCTCTTCTTTATTTTATGTTGTTTCTCCATAATCCCACACATTGGCTTTGTGTATATTCAAACCAAGAAAGTGATAACACATTGTGACAACCGAGATAGTGATAACACATTGAGTAGCTTACAATCATATTTTTTTGCAAAGTATCACTCAGATTTAAATCAACAAACGCAGTATTTCCACACAAATGGCTGATGGCCGATCTATTTTGGGATCAACCCAGAGTATTGTCTGCTGGTGTGATGGACGTAAAGTGACATACTGACAGATAAACAATGTCCCATTCCATTGTTTTGGGTAAATAAGTCCTTCAAAATGTGCTACTCCAAAGCTGCACACTACAGTCCTTTTTCAGTTCAGATTTCTTACTATACTATTTTTGTCTTTTAAAGCACTCCTGTGTAGTTAAATAGTTTCTTTCTCTACCTACTTTCTCTCCCTTTTCCCAGTATTGTCTATTTTTGTGGACATACTGCTCTTCTTCCTTTGTCCCCAGTAATGTACAAGATTTATTTCAAAGACCAACATGATGTAGCCAGACACAGATAAAAATACAGACGAATGGTCTACCAATCTAGACAAGCAGGCCGACCAAGACAAATGGAAAACAAAAAACAAAGCTGAACAGGGTTCATCCACGTCCACGTGTGTGTTTGTGTGGTGTGTGTGGTGTGTGTGTGCGCGTGCATGTGCGTGCATTAGTCTCATGGCTACATCCAAGTCTTTTAGTTGGCAGAGGATGAAGCAGAAGGCAGCTGTAATAGGCCACTGAGGGAATGGTTTGATCTAGGGTTGTGTTACTGTACATAACATACACCCTGATTTGTAAATCCACTCTGTACTACTTTCAGGTGGCTGAACTTTATTCACTACAGATGCGTGATCAGAGCACAGACATAATGTGGCCTACAGACCATGGCTGAGGGTGAAAATAAACCAGAATTAAAGGACAAAAAAAATGTATATTGATTTAACTTGGGATTCAGTATACTTATATATATTAAAAACCTGAACTAAGCTAATCTATGTAGTCTATATTTGTGTTCCCCCTATGTTAATGTGATTGTGTTGCGTTTTGGCCTGCAGGCCATAATCATATAGGAAATTTCTTATCTCCCTTTTTGTGTAACATATTTCAGGCTTAAGGCTGTCACTATGTGGGTGGATGGACTGATGAGAAAATGTGAGTGGAGAAGCCTGTAGGAAACAAGATGGAGTATTTGGGAGAACAGCAAAGTGCTGATTTGACATCTGTGGGGTTTGGGTGGGGACTTGTGTTTTTCAAATATGCAAATGTTTTCTCTTTTGCATTGGATTTCTTTGTAGGATTTCTGATAAATGCCATCTCTTTGTTTTGGATATTGCACTGTCCTACATTTCTGCCCAAAGCAGAAATTCTACTTGCACCACTTACTTGCTCACACACAGCAGCACACAGACCCAAGTTAATTTATTACAGGTTTTTGCATCTCCTCGCCGTTGCTGAGTTTGCAGTCTTCACAATGTGAGCTAACTGAGCAGCATGATGGAAATGAAGCTGAATTTGGTGCCAATTAGATTGGCAAGGCACCTGAGATGTATTAGTGTGGGAAGGAGAGAAGACAAGGCTCCGCCTGCTACACATTACAGACTCTAGGGTGCAGATCATTTAGAGCTGCTGAAGTCAATGTGAAGGTGGATGGTCAGCATGTTTGTGGCTGATCATGTCACCGTTGTAAAGAGACAAATAGATAGTTGAGTAATTAAAAAAAAAGAGAATTATAGATTAAATGATCTGGCACAGGGCAGGAGGTTGGGCTTTTTTGCAGTGTTGCCCATACTGGAAAGGCCATGCGGATGAAAGAAGTATGGTGGTCACTTTATAGTACAGGAGTCTGGATGTGAAGATCCACGGAACCAATGTGATATAATTTCTGCTCATGTGTTGCTGACCATGTGAAGGCTTACGGTACGTGGAAAACAACAGTCATGGGTGTTCTTCTCAGTTTTTAATTGTCCCAATGACAAGGGCAAATTCATTTTTGCCATTAAAATTGTATTCTTTAGAGTCATTATTTTTTTGGGATCTTTTTAATGGAAGTGGATTTTGCCCTGATTACCAATTTAAAACCCAGTTGAAGTTAATATTCTCAGCCTCTTCCCCTCAAACTTGAGGTTGCAAAGTCTGGTCCCAACTGCAGGTTATGTCTGTTCCATAGAGATCAGACCAGATGAAATTCTGTACTGTACCCTATATACTAAACCCTATAATTTCATTCACACCTGAAATCAACATGCTGCTGTGGTGATTGGAAAGCTAAACTGCATAACAATGTACATTAGAGGGCTGACAGAGGGTGCCAAAGTGACCTTTTGAAATGGAAGTTGAACATGGAATTGACCATTATCCGGTCCTAATCTCACACTATATGGCAGCTTGAGTGCCGGGTGCTAGTTGGTCCAGGTGGCCCCCAAAGTGCACTTCTGTGGCCACTTGATGAGCATGTGGAGCACTTACTGTATATGCCCGATTGTTCAGATCAAATGCATCTCTGCTCCAAAAATGCACCCTTTGGTCAGGCCCCCTAGGGCACTAGTTCAAGCACTGCTTATTGGGGCAAAAATAAACCTAAAATTAAACCCAACTAAGACCTAATTCTGCGGTCACTCAATGTGCCCCTTTCTCATTTTGCCCCGCAGTCATTTATTGCAACTGGTTGTTTTTATTGGTTAATGCTGCTGTTATGAGTAAATGTGACATAATGCTGCTGTTATGAGTTGCATTTATAAGGTTATGGGTTAATTATATTTTTCTCAATTACTGCTACCGTTAATGCTGTGGTTTTCTAATAATTTGTTTCATCACAAAAGATGGTGTCAGATAGTTCTGCGTCACCATGAGACTAGAGAAGGGTTTAATTCGCTATAGTGGCCAAGATTGCTATAAAGGCCATCTGTTGACAATTGTTTTGCGCTTCAAGTTTCATCTGAGTCATAAAGTTTTTTTAATGTAAATTGTAATTCTAGTTCTTCTCCCTATTGGTATTCTCATGACCTCTCCCTTTGCCAGTTAAACTATTGAGTCAACCATTCACATAAGAAAAGGAATCTCCCCTCGCCCTTAAAAAAAAAAGGAAATGGACAACGGCCGACAAAACACACATGCCTATTAACTTGATAATAAAGCCATAAAGTAGGTTATCATTCAACTCAGGACACTTCTCACAAAACAGATAGGATTGGATATGAAAAGTTTAACTGACACATACCACGATCCGCTTCATGGGAAATTAAGAATCAGTGGAGCAGGGGACTGACAGCACCATAACAGGCGGCTGTGGCTCAGTGGTAGAGCGGTTGCCTGCCAATCGGAAGATTGGGGGTTCAATCCCTGGCCCTGCAGTCCCATATCGAAGTGTCCTTGGGCAAGACACTGAATCCCAAGTTGAAAGTGTGAATGTGTGTGAGTGTATATCTGATGAGCAGGTGGCACCTTGTACGGCCGCCCCGGCCACAGTGTATGAATGTGTGTGAATGGTGAATGTTTCCTGTATGATGTAAAAGCACTTTGAGTAGTCATTAAGACTAGAAAAGCGCTATATAAATACAGACATTCCATGTCCACAGTAGTTTCTCAGCGTGCTCTCTAGTAACATGTGTCTGGTCAAGGTAGCTTTGTCATTCGCAAGGCTGTTTTTACTTTTATACTTTAAGTAAGTTTCCATGCTTGTACTTTCTTACTTTTACTTGAGTAAATAAGTTAAATCAGTACTTCTACTTTTAACAGAGTATTTTTTAACACAATTATCTGTACTTCTACTTGAGTACGGGAAGTGAGTTCTTTTGCCATCTCTGGCAACAATGAGTGTTACATGTGTGCCTTAAGTTTGGTAAACTGTATTATCATCCTGTCTTGCATGAGAGGTAGAATTTCACAGGAAGAGAAATGCTCCATGTGTGCTTGTGAATCCATGTGTGTGCATGTTCTCCTACAGCAGTGACAACTTGATGTAAAAGAACTAAAGCTAGTTTGAATCATAAGCTCATTGCTATAAATCTAGAGATTTGGCCCAGAAATGGCTTGCATAACCCGGGAGATTAATACAAAAAGAGCTATCCACAGAGGTTATGTAATGCCTTATAAAATTGGATAGGTCTTCAAATTCTGTCAGTTCCACAGTTGTTTTACTCTATTTTTTGCTCTGTTTTGTGCATGCTTTCAGCTCTCAATGGCCACTTTGCATTGTTTTAAATAATTCCTTCCTTCTTTTTGCTGTTTTCTAAGTGTCTTCATTGCTTTTGCTCACAATTTCCTGATTTCTGTGGCGGTGCCAGGTCAAAGATATGTAATAAGAAGTGTGTCTGTAGCAGTAACTAAGGAAACATGTATTTTCTCTCAAAAATATTACTTACGCAGTATGCCGATTAAGCAAGTGAATGTGATATGTGGGTGGTTGTGAGAGTTGTTTTTATGGTACTACTTCTGGTTTTTCTGTTAAGTTCAGTATCAACCTGACTCCCTAACCTTCCACCATCATTAAGATGAAGCCTGTAGAGAGACTGGAGTCAGTGGCCTCGGTTCACCTCCTGCTCTCCCACAGGCTGGCTACAAGCTGCCTTATTATACCTGAGATAGGAACACACACAAAGTACACACATATACACTCTTACTCTAAAACCTTGATCTTGCTTTCCTTTCTTCTCCCCAGCAATTAGGCTGTTCTCACTTTCCTTACATCACTGCTCACTCTTTTACATATCTTTAATACTCTTCTGTTCTTTCTGACTTTGTTGTGCAGCAACCAAAAGCAGGTTTAGGGGGAAATAAAGTGTAAAGCAGTTAACTCAAAACACTTGACTGTCAGTGTGGGGGACAAATATGTCCTATTAAAAATATCTAAACCTGAAGTTAAGAGGAGAGTGTGTATACAATCTGTTTATTTAAGCGAAGCAAGCTTAGGTGTGTGAAATCCCCAAGAGACTTGTGAAGTATAGCTCCCTTATGAAGAGAAACTAGCACATTGGCATGAATGTGTGTGTGTGTGTGTGTGTGTGTGTGTGTGTGTGTGTGTGTGTGTGTGTGTGTGTGTGTGTGTGTGTGTGTGTGTGTGTGTGTGTGTGTGTGTGTGTGTGTGTGTGTGTGTGTGTGTGTGGTAAGATAGAGTGTCTCTTTGTTAAAAACTAGAGCGTGCAAATGAGTAGTATGCTCGTCTGCATCATTTTGTCTGCTTAAAACGTGTGAGTTGGCAGAAACAAACTGCTAACTCTCCTCTCAGCCCCTCTACTTTATGTTCCTCTCCTCTTTGCTCCCTTTTCTCCTCCTCTCTTGTCTTGTGTCTCCAAACCTTCTTTTATATTGCTATCAGTCTGCCTTCCTTCTCTTTTGTCTCTTTGTTGTTCCCCTCTAAGCTCAAATCGATGTGCTTGTTAGCTACTTCCCAGATTTTTAAAGCATTTCATCACCCTTACCCTTACTTCTAACCCCTTGCAGACACATGCACACCACCATCACACACTTAGTAATGACTTCCTCTATCCCTTGTCTCAGATTTGAAGTACTGAGGGGAAAAAACAGTTGTGGCCAATGGGTGAATTCTTTTTTCGTTACTGGTGTTGCTTTGACTCACATTTCCACATGACATTACCTCTAATTAGTCTGCTCGACACAACTGGGAGTCGGGATTTCTTGACAATTGAGATACCATATGTTTAGGGAATGCAATCAGTCTCTACTAGAAGACAATTAAGTAAGTAAGGTTATAATTCATGTTAAAAATCCACTATGTGATCATTCTTATCTTGGAAAAAACATGAGTGGTCATATCCAGAATCATTTTCTGAATTGAGTCAAGAATACATGTTTATCACAGAAAATAAGGTAAGGCCATTGATTTTCATATATAAAAAAATACATATTTGTGCCATTTTTCTTCTTCATCTAAAAATTTGAAATGGGTCAATTTGACCCGAATTCCATACAAGGGTTAAAAATGCCCAATGACACATAACATACTTTCCATTAATTTTTTTGCATATTTTGAATTGTCAACCTGTGTTCTTTTTCTCAGCATAGGCTACAGAAAGGTATTTCCACCATAAATTAGTGCATTAAAGTGTTTCCAAATGCAGAAAATTAAGTTGTTGATTCTCATAACTTCCCTGGGGACGGACACCCAGACCCCCCACCATGATATGCCCCCCCCCCCCCCCCCCCCCCCCCCCCCCCCCCCCTTCCACAATGGCAGATTCTAGCCTAAATATATATGTATATATATACACCCAGTACAATACATTAGACTACACCACTGGGCCTCAGTTGTTTGGTTACGTGAAGAAAGACTGAGGGAAGTCGGGCTGCAGGGCCAAAACAGTTGGCTCTGGCTTCATAAAGTGAGGAGGAAAACAAAGCTAGATGGACAGGTACACCAAGGGAATGTGTGAGAGACGAAGTGTGTGTGTGAATTGCATGGGAGTGTATTGCATACGAGTGTGTGTGTATTTTGTCATCCCAAATGCAGACGCAGAGGACTTTTCAATCTCCTCTTACTGCGGAATGGAAGCAGGGGAGTGGAGGTTTAGCGCTGAATAGACTCCAAGGCCTGGGGAAACATTGAGCTGCGCTCCAGTAAAACCAAACCTATCAGCCATTCATCAACCTCCTTTCCCTCACCAAGCTTTATTTCTCACTAGAAGTTGCCTGGGGTCAGACAAAAAAGGAAATAAAGAAAAGGACAGAAAAAAGGAAGTTGGAAGAAGTACAATCTCATGTAGTACACACCTGGCTTTTCCTAAAATGCCTTTCTGTCTGTCTGACCCTCTTCACCTCGGTTAACTGTTGTTCTCTTGGAAGTGGAAAAAACTAGAAAGCATTGCTGAACAGATGATAATGACACCTAACCATCTGAGAAGTGATGTGTGGAAGCATTTGATTGAACCTAATCTAATTTATGTAACTTGAGTCACTCAAGTTATGGACAGTGGTGGCAACCCATTCTACAATGTTTTAACAAATGATGTAATGGTTTGAAATATGAAAATTGATTTTTCAATCTTTGAAAGGATGAAACTAACGCAACAAAATAGCTGATGTTGCTCCTATACAATCTTTTTGTTTTACCCAGTTAAAAAAGCAAACCACAAGGTGTTGCACTAAATTAAAGTAAATAACCAAAAAGGTGTGCACTACATCCTCATATGTAAAATATAAACACATACAAATAGATGATGTGTCCTTATACCTATATCAGCCTTACTTTGAATAATCCCATGAAAAGTTTTTGTTTTTTATAATTAAGAAGTTTATCATGGCTAGTATTTATAATGGCAAGGTTAATATGCGACTGAGTTGAATAGCATAAAAGGTGAACTAACTTAGATACAGTAGCGTGATGCTGAATTAACAAAATTCCTTTTTGGGTTCAGAGAAAATGAGCCCTGAGTTGAAAAATGATCAACATCATAATGGTTCTTAATTGGTGTTCAGTGAAATGGTGCATGGCCACAACTGATAAATGGGTGTGCAGCACCAGCAGAGCAAGCACATAGTCATACATTTTAAAGTTGGGAAAGTACGCAGTCATGCAATAAAGGAAGATATAAATAGTCACATCATGTGACACTATATGCATAAAAAACTGAAGCGTTATGATCTCGTACGTTACATGCTGTTCTCACATTCTGGCTTCTTATCCTTACTTTTCCCACAAATTATTTTGACTTTTATTATGACTTTTATCAGTGATTTGAGCGCAACCCTTTTATTTGTGTACTAGGTCAGTGTCAACTCCCTATTCTCTATTCACACATTAGAATATATTGTATCTTTAAAACATAAAGTAATTTAAAGGATATTCAATCCAGAGACACCAATTTATTACATCTGTGCCAACCACTGGTAAAAAGGGGTCAGAAACCTGTTATTATTCAAGTTTTCCTGTAGCAAACTTGACAGTGCTTGTTAGTTATATCAGAGCCCTTTATATCTCCGCTTTCATTGAAAAATGAAAAGAATGTGCAGCGGAAGAGAGCAAAGTTCCGCATAATTGGGTTTGGTGCCGAAATACTGTACCTCACAAGGCTTTCATGGAGTTGTTAGAGTTAACACGAGAACCCAAAACATTTTGCTCAATGGTGCTGTCAGTGTCTTCTCTTCGTAAATGTTTAAAACCTGACAGGCTATCAAAGCTGGGCTCAAACTGATGTCAGTATACCTTTTATTTCTGTGCCCTCTTTGAGGAGAAAATTGGCCATTTTAGGGCAGCCAACCTTGAAATTAGTCTTTATTTCCCTAAATCTAAATAAACTGCTGTCTTTTCTGCACCCTAGCCTATTCTTCTTCATCGTTTCTGGGTAATAACTGAGCTAACATGCAGTTTTAAAACCCACTGGCAGTACTTTTTGTGGATGCAGACAGACGCTGCTCTAACAGCTTCTTTACAGCTCCTTCACCGCTCAATTTGTCTGATGGAGAGATTTACTAGCGTACATAACATCTATGTCCTACAGAAACCACATTCCACCACTTTTGTGTTAATTTCTTAGTATCTTTCAAGAATACATTGGATTTTAGCGCTGCCTGAGACGTGTTCTCACGGAACAGACTGTGCAGCTCTCCCATTTGCTTTCCACTTTTACATGGACCACAGATGTGTCACTGTTATAAAAAAAAAAAAAATCCCTCTTTTGTTACTGCTGTTCTTCTGTCATTTCATCCAGAATAAAAACGTTTTGGAAAATGTCCAAAAAGTAACCCTAATTAAACAACCAACTGCATTGTTTGAAGTTTTTCTCAAAAACTATTTCCTGATCTAATGCTCGTACAACATAATTTGTGAGTGCCTTCAAAAGTTGTTACAAATCACCGTTGCAAAAATTAAACTGTTTTCTGATCTTACACAGCAATGGTTAAGGTGTTAGGTTGCAATGCTATGCTCTGTGCTGATGCTCTGGGAGGCCGTTCATGGCAGGGCTTTGAATTAAATGCTAATGTTAGTATGCTAACACATACACAGTGACGAAGCTAAAAAGCTGGTGCCCAGCACATGCTGTATACTGTTTATCATGTTCACTGTCTTAGTTAGACGTGTTTCAATTAAAGTCAGTAGGATTTATCGTCTTGGGACCACAAATGTCTGCGCAAGATTTCTTAAAAATCCATCCAACGAGCTTTTTCAGTCTGGACCAAAGTGGTGGACCAACCAACACACAGTCAGCCCAGCATTGCCAACACTGACCAAGTAAGGGGTTATGTGTTAATGGATCAAACATTCTCAGTGTGGAACTAAATTGGAAGTGTCGCTTAAACTGTGTGCCACTATTTTGTCCAGCCCCCCCCCCCCCCCCCCCCCCCCCCCCCCCCCAGGTTTAACACTTTTGGTACTGAACTCTGTATGTGAACAAGCAACTTGCTAATTAACACTTGTCAAGTCTAAATGATAGTTGAAGAATACAACATTGGTTCTCAGCAGGAAACCGATGGAGTGCTTTCTTCAGGTAGGGAGTGAGACCTTACCCCAAGTGAAGGAGTTTAAGTACCTTGGGGTCTTGTTCGCGAGTGAGTGGACCATGGAGCGTGAGATTGGTCGGAGAATCGGAGCAGCCGGTGCGGTATTACATTCTGTTTATCTCACCGTTGTGACGAAAAGGGAGCTGAGCCAGAAGGCAAAGCTTTCGATCTACCAGGCAATTTTCCTTCCTACCCTCACCCAAGATCACAAAGGCTGGGTAATGACAGAAAGAACGAGATCCAGGGTACAAACGGTCAAAATGGGTTTCCTCAGGAAGGTGGCTGGCGTCTCCCTTAGAGATAGGGTGAGAAGCTCAGTCATCCGAGAGGACCTTGGAGTAGAGCCGCTGCTCTTTCGCGTCGAATTGAGCCAGTTGAGGTGGTTCGGGCATCTGGTAAGGATGCCTCCTGGGTGCCTCCCTAGGGAGGTGTTCCAGGCACGTCCAGCTGGGAGGAGGCCTCGGGGAAGACCCAGGACTAGGTGGAGAGATTATATCCCCAACCCTGGCCAGGGGAACGCATTGGGATCCCCCAGTCGGAGCTGGTTGATGTGGCTCTGGAAAGGAAAGTTTGGGGTCCCCCACTGGAGCTGCTGCCCCCGCGACCCGATACCGCATAAGCGGTTAAAGATGGATGGATGGAACATTGCAGACGTTTTCTGCATATTATTGAGGCATAAATAGGAGGAGGTTTAGTTTCTGTCTTTTGACTGCCATCCTCTAGCGCCAGTATGGGTTTGAAAGTCTAATTTTAGGTGTTAGCTTGAGCTCAATTCAGGCAGCTTCAGAGGGTCAATGGCCTACAACACACATCGCTGAAAATCAGTTCTCAGTTGGTGCTCTAACCTGTCTGCAGAGGAATACTAATAAGTTAACTTAAATACGTGCACTTGCACACGTCTACTTGACTCCTGATGATTTGTGAGTGTTTGTTCCTGCACATTCATCAATATGCGCTCGTTGGCTCCACACTTGAATGAAAGGCATCTGCCTGCTGTGTCATTTGACTGTCACTCTTCAGTTTTGTTCCTTCCTGTGTGCCACTGGCAGAGTGCAAATGGGATTTATCTGATCTGCACCATGTGTGAGCGCATAATGATATGTATATCTTCCAAAGTATTTATTTACAAACCCATATCCCACCATATGTATTTCCATATGTGTGTGCTGCGTCCGTCGGTGTGTTTGCTTTCAATTCCCTCAACTGCCTCACTCACAAGCATTGCAGACTCTTATTCTTCTTGATTTAGTGGGATTGGATCAAAAGTTGCTGACGAAGGGAAAACGGTGGACCGCCTTACGTCTTGGAAGACAAAGCAGGAGCTAAATGTGTGTGTGTGTGTGTGTGTGTGTGTGTGTGTGTGTGTGTGTGTGTGTGTGTGTGTGTGTGTGTGTGTGTG